>NW_028132849.1:0-135081 GCF_964374135.1 Grampus griseus
AGTCAGGTACATTCTTAGGCGTTTAATATGGGGTGTTGAGTCCATTTCGTTGAGCAAGGAGTAGCTCTTGTCTATTCCATATTTGGCTTAAGGAACTTTATCTGTGCTCATTTCAATCTCTGGTTTTATGCAGCACCCCAACTCACCTTTCCCCTTAAGCAAGCATAAGTTGGTTTTCTAAACTTGAGACCCTGTTCTGTTTTGGAATTCAGTTCCTGTGTAGCCAAGTTTACATTCCGTGTATTAGTGATATCTTATGATGTTTCTTTTTCTGTGTGACTTATTTCAGTTAGAATCATCGTACCTGAATCCACTCATTATGCTGCTACGGGCCTGATGACATAGATATCATTGCTGAGTGATACTGCATTTTACGTAAGTACCACAAGATCTTTATCCATTTTTCACTTTCTGTGATATTGAACTTGTACTGTAAACTAGATTCTTGTAAACAGAGGCGTCCCAAACTTTGGGGTGGCTGTGTCTTTTTGATTTTAATTTCCCTAAGCTATAGGACCATAAGTGGAAGTGCCCTAGGCTCTGTTGCTTTGTTTTTTAGATGTTTCAGGAAACACCATACACTTCTCCCAAGTGTCTGTTGGCAATTTACATCCCGCCCATTAGCATAACAAGGCTCCCAGTTCTCCATGGCCTGTCCTGCCTTTCTGGATTTTACACTTTTTTCAGATGGCCCTTTTGACCTGGCGGAAGTGAGACTTCATTGTAGTGCAGATTTCCTTTGCAAGTTTGCTTGGTTGGCCAAAAAGGGCGTATGCGTTTTTTCCTGAATATATTCAGGAAAAAACGCATACGCCCTTTTGGGCCAAGTGCATCATTGTGGACGTTCTGCCTCTTTTCCTATGCTTTCAATGCAATTCCAGTCTACCTCCTGAAATCGGTTTCCTGCAATTCTGCCCCGCTCTCAAGTCCTCTTGGCAGCCTTACTTCAGTATATTTTTGGACGATAGCTGTCATTTATAACTCTGCAGGTTTGTGAATTACAGTGCCCCTGAGCTCCTTTCTTCAACTCGCTTTCTTTTGAGCTGGCCGCAACACCGCAGGATGGCTTCAGGCCCTAATCTGGTTCCGGCACGGCACGCTGAGCCTTTGGTTAATTCCTCTTCCTGGTGGGAAATGAGAGTTAAATTTGCCCGTCCAGACACCTCCAGCTAGTCTCTCATTGGTTCTCGCTATTCCTGTTCATCTTCCGCAGAAATTGCAAACTGGGCCAAACAGGAGGTTAAAGGCGCTGACTCTCCAAGTGGGAGAGTGTTAGTAAAGCGTCTGGAATGTTGCACCCGAGTACCAGGGGAGGAAAACTGAGACATATTTGAACACGTCTCCCGTTCACACGGTTGATCATACTCTGGGTTCCACATGCATGTTTTAGCTGAAGGAAGAATACCTTAAACCTGGAGAGTTGAGACCCGTGTAATGGGTACCATGCAATATGACTTCAAAGGGTCTTCATTTGCTCACCGAACCTCTCCAATCCTATCACTGCTGCGTTTATGCCCCTGTACACACGCTTGATTCTCTTTTGGAGACATAGCAATCCATAGGTTTTAAGATACTTACTAGTCAGGTACATTCTTAGGCATTTAATATGGGGTGTTGAGTCCATTTCGTTGAGCAAGGAGTAGCTCTTGTCTATTCCATATTTGGCTTAAGGAACTTTATCTGTGCTCATTTCAATCTCTGGTTTTATGCAGTACCCCAACTCACCTTTCCCCTTAAGCAAGCATAAGTTGATTTTCTAAATTTGAGACCCTGTTCTGTTCTGTAATTCAGTTCCTGTGTAGCCAAGTTTACATTCCGTGTATTACTGATATCTTATGATGTTTCTTTTTCTGTGTGACTTATTTCAGTTAGAATCATCGTACCTGAATCCACTCATTGTGCTGCTAAGGGCCTGATTACATAGATTTCATTGTTGAGTCATATTGCTTTGTAAGTAAATACCACAACTTCTTTATCCATTTTTCACTTTCTGCGATGTTGAACATGTACTGTAAACGAGGTTCTTGTAAACAGAGCCGTTCCAAACTTTGGGGTGGCTGTGTCTTTTTGATTTTAATTTCCCTAAGCTATAGGACCATAAGTGGAAGTGCCCTAGGCTCTGTTGCTTTGTTTTTTAGATGTTTCAGGAAACACCATACACTTCTCCCGAGTGTCTGTTGGCAATTTACATCCCGCCCATCAGCATAACAAGGCTCCCAGTTCTCCATGGCCTGTCCTGCCTTTCTGGATTTTACACTTTTTTCAGATGGCCCTTTTGACCTGGGGGAGTGAGACTTCATTGTAGTGCAGATTTCCTTTGCAAGCTTGCTTGGTTGGCCAAAAAGGGCGTATGCGTTTTTTCCTGAATATATTTAGGAAAAAACGCATACGCCCTTTTTGGCCAAGTGCATCATTGTGGACGTTCTGCCTCTTTTCCTATGCTTTCAATGCAATTCCAGTCTACCTCCTGAAATCGGTTTCCTGCAATTCTGCCCCACTTTCAAGTCCTCTTGGCAGCCTTACTTCAGTATATTTTTGGACGATAGCTGTCATTTATAACTCTGCAGGTTTGTGAATTACAGTGCCCCTGAGCTCCTTTCTTCAACTCGCTTTCTTGTGAGCTGGCCGCAACACCGCAGGATGGCTTCAGGCCCTAATCTGGTTCCGGCATGGCACGCTGAGCCTTTGGTTAATTCCTCTTCCTGGTGGGAAATGAGAGTTAAATTTGCCCGTCCAGACACCTCCAGCTAGTCTCTCATTGGTTCTCGCTATTCCTGTTCATCTTCCGCAGAAATTGCAAACTGGGCCAAACAGGAGGTTAAAGGCGCTGACTCTCCAAGTGGGGAGAGTGTTAGTAAAGTGTCTGGAATGTTGCACCCGAGTACCAGGGGAGGAGAACTGAGACATATTTGAACACGTCTCCCGTTCACACGGTTGATCATACTCTGGGTTCCACATGCATGTTTTAGCTGAAGGAAGAATACCTTAAACCTGGGTAGTTGAAACCCGTGGAATGGGTACCATGCAATATGACTTCAAAGGGTCTTCATTTGCTCACCGAACCTCTCCAATCCTATCACTGCTGCGTTTATGCCCCTGAACACACGCTTGGTTCTCTTTTGGAGACATAGCAATCCATAGGTTTTAAGATACTTACTAGTCAGGTACATTCTTAGGCGTTTAATATGGGGTGTTGAGTCCATTTCGTTGAGCAAGGAGTAGCTCTTGTCTATTCCATATTTGGCTTAAGGAACTTTATCTGTGCTCATTTCAATCTCTGGTTTTATGCAGCACCCCAACTCACCTTTCCCCTTAAGCAAGCATAAGTTGGTTTTCTAAACTTGAGACCCTGTTCTGTTTTGGAATTCAGTTCCTGTGTAGCCAAGTTTACATTCCGTGTATTAGTGATATCTTATGATGTTTCTTTTTCTGTGTGACTTATTTCAGTTAGAATCATCGTACTTGAATCCACTCATTATGCTGCTACGGGCCTGATGACATAGATTTCATTGCTGAGTGATACTGCATTGTACGTAAGTACCACAAGTTCTTTATCCATTTTTCACTTTCTGTGATATTGAACTTGTACGGTAAACAAGGTTCTTGTAAACAGAGCCGTCCCAAACTTTGGGGTGGCTGTGTCTTTTTGATTTTAATTTCCCTAAGCTATAGGACCATAAGTGGAAGTGCCCTAGGCTCTGTTGCTTTGTTTTTTAGATGTTTCAGGAAACACCATACACTTCTCCCGAGTGTCTGTTGGCAATTTACATCCCGCCCATCAGCATAACAAGGCTCCCAGTTCTCCATGGCCTGTCCTGCCTTTCTGGATTTTACACTTTTTTCAGATGGCCCTTTTGACCGGGGGGAAGTGAGACTTCATTGTAGTGCAGATTTCCTTTGCAAGCTTGCTTGGTAGGCCTAAAAGGGCGTATGCGTTTTTTCCTGAATATATTTATGAAAAAACTCATACGCCCTTTTTGGCCAAGTGCATCATTGTGGACGATCTGCCTCTTTTCCTATGCTTTCAATGCAATTCCAGTCTACCTCCTGAAGTCGGTTTCCTGCAATTCTGCCCCGCTTTCAAATCCTCTTGGCAGCCTTACTTCAGTATATTTTTGGACGATAGCTGTCATTTATAACTCTTCAGGTTTGTGAATTACAGTGCCCCTGAGCTCCTTTCTTCAACTCGCTTTCTTTTGAGCTGGCCACAACACCGCAGGGTGGCTTCAGGCCCTAATCTGGTTCCGGCACGGCACGCTGAGCCTTTGGTTATTTCCTCTTCCTGGTGGGAAATGAGAGTTAAATTTGCCCGTCCAGACACCTCCAGCTAGTCTCTCATTGGTTCTCCCTATTCCTGTTCATCTTCCGCAGAAATTGCAAACTGGGCCAAACAGGAGGTTAAAGGCGCTGACTCTCCAAGTGGGGAGAGTGTTAGTAAAGCGTCTGGAATGTTGCACCCGAGTACAAGGGGAGGAAAACTGAGACATATTTGAACACGTCTCCCGTTCACACGGTTGATCATACTCTGGGTTCCACATGCATGTTTTAGCTGAAGGAAGAATACCTTAAACCTGGAGAGTTGAGACCCGTGTAATGGGTACCATGCAATATGACTTCAAAGGGTCTTCATTTGCTCGCCGAACCTCTCCAATCCTATCACTGCTGCGTTTATGCCCCTGTACACACGCTTGATTCTCTTTTGGAGACATAGTAATCCATAGGTTTTAAGATACTTACTAGTCAGGTACATTCTTAGGCGTTTAATATGGGGTGTTGAGTCCATTTCGTTGAGCAAGGACTAGCTCTTGTCTATTCCATATTTGGCTTAAGGAACTTTATCTGTGCTCATTTCAATCTCTGGTTTTATGCAGCACCCCAACTCACCTTTCCCCTTAAGCAAGCATAAGTTGGTTTTCTAAACTTGAGATCCTGTTCTGTTTTGGAATTCAGTTCCTGTGTAGCCAAGTTTACATTCCGTGTGTTAGTGATATCTTATGATGTTTCTTTTTCTGTGTGACTTATTTCAGTTAGAATCATCGTACCTGAATCCACTCATTATGCTGCTACGGGCCTGATGACATAGATTTCATTGCTGAGTGATACTGCATTGTACGTAAGTACCACAAGTTCTTTATCCATTTTTCACTTTCTGTGATATTGAACTTGTACTGTAAACTAGATTCTTGTAAACAGAGGCGTCCCAAACTTTGGGGTGGCTGTGTCTTTTTGATTTTAATTTCCCTAAGCTATAGGACCATAAGTGGAAGTGCCCTAGGCTCTGTTGCTTTGTTTTTTAGATGTTTCAGGAAACACCATACACTTCTCCCAAGTGTCTGTTGGCAATTTACATCCCGCCCATTAGCATAACAAGGCTCCCAGTTCTCCATGGCCTGTCCTGCCTTTCTGGATTTTACACTTTTTTCAGATGGCCCTTTTGACCTGGCGGAAGTGAGACTTCATTGTAGTGCAGATTTCCTTTGCAAGTTTGCTTGGTTGGCCAAAAAGGGCGTATGCGTTTTTTCCTGAATATATTCAGGAAAAAACGCATACGCCCTTTTGGGCCAAGTGCATCATTGTGGACGTTCTGCCTCTTTTCCTATGCTTTCAATGCAATTCCAGTCTACCTCCTGAAATCGGTTTCCTGCAATTCTGCCCCGCTCTCAAGTCCTCTTGGCAGCCTTACTTCAGTATATTTTTGGACGATAGCTGTCATTTATAACTCTGCAGGTTTGTGAATTACAGTGCCCCTGAGCTCCTTTCTTCAACTCGCTTTCTTTTGAGCTGGCCGCAACACCGCAGGATGGCTTCAGGCCCTAATCTGGTTCCGGCACGGCACGCTGAGCCTTTGGTTAATTCCTCTTCCTGGTGGGAAATGAGAGTTAAATTTGCCCGTCCAGACACCTCCAGCTAGTCTCTCATTGGTTCTCCCTATTCCTGTTCATTTTCCGCAGAAATTGCAAACTGGGCCAAACAGGAGGTTAAAGGCGCTGACTCTCCAAGTGGGAGAGTGTTAGTAAAGCGTCTGGAATGTTGCACCCGAGTACCAGGGGAGGAAAACTGAGACATATTTGAACACGTCTCCCGTTCACATGGTTGATCATACTCTGGGTTCCACATGCATGTTTTAGCTGAAGGAAGAATACCTTAAACCTGGAGAGTTGAGACCCGTGTAATGGGTACCATGCAATATGACTTCAAAGGGTCTTCATTTGCTCACCGAACCTCTCCAATCCTATCACTGCTGCGTTTATGCCCCTGTACACACGCTTGATTCTCTTTTGGAGACATAGCAATCCATAGGTTTTAAGATACTTACTAGTCAGGTACATTCTTAGGCATTTAATATGGGGTGTTGAGTCCATTTCGTTGAGCAAGGAGTAGCTCTTGTCTATTCCATATTTGGCTTAAGGAACTTTATCTGTGCTCATTTCAATCTCTGGTTTTATGCAGTACCCCAACTCACCTTTCCCCTTAAGCAAGCATAAGTTGATTTTCTAAATTTGAGACCCTGTTCTGTTCTGTAATTCAGTTCCTGTGTAGCCAAGTTTACATTCCGTGTATTACTGATATCTTATGATGTTTCTTTTTCTGTGTGACTTATTTCAGTTAGAATCATCGTACCTGAATCCACTCATTGTGCTGCTAAGGGCCTGATTACATAGATTTCATTGTTGAGTCATATTGCTTTGTAAGTAAATACCACAACTTCTTTATCCATTTTTCACTTTCTGCGATGTTGAACATGTACTGTAAACGAGGTTCTTGTAAACAGAGCCGTTCCAAACTTTGGGGTGGCTGTGTCTTTTTGATTTTAATTTCCCTAAGCTATAGGACCATAAGTGGAAGTGCCCTAGGCTCTGTTGCTTTGTTTTTTAGATGTTTCAGGAAACACCATACACTTCTCCCGAGTGTCTGTTGGCAATTTACATCCCGCCCATCAGCATAACAAGGCTCCCAGTTCTCCATGGCCTGTCCTGCCTTTCTGGATTTTACACTTTTTTCAGATTGCCCTTTTGACCTGGGGGAGTGAGACTTCATTGTAGTGCAGATTTCCTTTGCAAGCTTGCTTGGTTGGCCAAAAAGGGCGTATGCGTTTTTTCCTGAATATATTTAGGAAAAAACGCATACGCCCTTTTTGGCCAAGTGCATCATTGTGGACGTTCTGCCTCTTTTCCTATGCTTTCAATGCAATTCCAGTCTACCTCCTGAAATCGGTTTCCTGCAATTCTGCCCCACTTTCAAGTCCTCTTGGCAGCCTTACTTCAGTATATTTTTGGACGATAGCTGTCATTTATAACTCTGCAGGTTTGTGAATTACAGTGCCCCTGAGCTCCTTTCTTCAACTCGCTTTCTTGTGAGCTGGCCGCAACACCGCAGGATGGCTTCAGGCCCTAATCTGGTTCCGGCATGGCACACTGAGCCTTTGGTTAATTCCTCTTCCTGGTGGGAAATGAGAGTTAAATTTGCCCGTCCAGACACCTCCAGCTAGTCTCTCATTGGTTCTCGCTATTCCTGTTCATCTTCCGCAGAAATTGCAAACTGGGCCAAACAGGAGGTTAAAGGCGCTGACTCTCCAAGTGGGGAGAGTGTTAGTAAAGTGTCTGGAATGTTGCACCCGAGTACCAGGGGAGGAGAACTGAGACATATTTGAACACGTCTCCCGTTCACACGGTTGATCATACTCTGGGTTCCACATGCATGTTTTAGCTGAAGGAAGAATACCTTAAACCTGGGTAGTTGAAACCCGTGGAATGGGTACCATGCAATATGACTTCAAAGGGTCTTCATTTGCTCACCGAACCTCTCCAATCCTATCACTGCTGCGTTTATGCCCCTGAACACACGCTTGGTTCTCTTTTGGAGACATAGCAATCCATAGGTTTTAAGATACTTACTAGTCAGGTACATTCTTAGGCGTTTAATATGGGGTGTTGAGTTCATTTCGTTGAGCAAGGAGTAGCTCTTGTCTATTCCATATTTGGCTTAAGGAACTTTATCTGTGCTCATTTCAATCTCTGGTTTTATGCAGCACCCCAACTCACCTTTCCCCTTAAGCAAGCATAAGTTGGTTTTCTAAACTTGAGACCCTGTTCTGTTTTGGAATTCAGTTCCTGTGTAGCCAAGTTTACATTCCGTGTATTAGTGATATCTTATGATGTTTCTTTTTCTGTGTGACTTATTTCAGTTAGAATCATCGTACTTGAATCCACTCATTATGCTGCTACGGGCCTGATGACATAGATTTCATTGCTGAGTGATACTGCATTGTACGTAAGTACCACAAGTTCTTTATCCATTTTTCACTTTCTGTGATATTGAACTTGTACGGTAAACGAGGTTCTTGTAAACAGAGCCGTCCCAAACTTTGGGGTGGCTGTGTCTTTTTGATTTTAATTTCCCTAAGCTATAGGACCATAAGTGGAAGTGCCCTAGGCTCTGTTGCTTTGTTTTTTAGATGTTTCAGGAAACACCATACACTTCTCCCGAGTGTCTGTTGGCAATTTACATCCCGCCCATCAGCATAACAAGGCTCCCAGTTCTCCATGGCCTGTCCTGCCTTTCTGGATTTTACACTTTTTTCAGATGGCCCTTTTGACCGGGGGGAAGTGAGACTTCATTGTAGTGCAGATTTCCTTTGCAAGCTTGCTTGGTAGGCCTAAAAGGGCGTATGCGTTTTTTCCTGAATATATTTATGAAAAAACTCATACGCCCTTTTTGGCCAAGTGCATTATTGTGGACGATCTGCCTCTTTTCCTATGCTTTCAATGCAATTCCAGTCTACCTCCTGAAGTCGGTTTCCTGCAATTCTGCCCCGCTTTCAAATCCTCTTGGCAGCCTTACTTCAGTATATTTTTGGACGATAGCTGTCATTTATAACTCTGCAGGTTTGTGAATTACAGTGCTCCTGAGCTCCTTTCTTCAACTCGCTTTCTTTTGAGCTGGCCGCAACACCGCAGGGTGGCTTCAGGCCCTAATCTGGTTCCGGCACGGCACGCTGAGCCTTTGGTTATTTCCTCTTCCTGGTGGGAAATGAGAGTTAAATTTGCCCGTCCAGACACCTCCAGCTAGTCTCTCATTGGTTCTCCCTATTCCTGTTCATCTTCCGCAGAAATTGCAAACTGGGCCAAACAGGAGGTTAAAGGCGCTGACTCTCCAAGTGGGGAGAGTGTTAGTAAAGCGTCTGGAATGTTGCACCCGAGTACAAGGGGAGGAAAACTGAGACATATTTGAACACGTCTCCCGTTCACACGGTTGATCATACTCTGGGTTCCACATGCATGTTTTAGCTGAAGGAAGAATACCTTAAACCTGGAGAGTTGAGACCCGTGTAATGGGTACCATGCAATATGACTTCAAAGGGTCTTCATTTGCTCACCGAACCTCTCCAATCCTATCACTGCTGCGTTTATGCCCCTGTACACACGCTTGATTCTCTTTTGGAGACATAGTAATCCATAGGTTTTAAGATACTTACTAGTCAGGTACATTCTTAGGCGTTTAATATGGGGTGTTGAGTCCATTTCGTTGAGCAAGGAGTAGCTCTTGTCTATTCCATATTTGGCTTAAAGAACTTTATCTTTGCTCATTTCAATCTCTGTTTTTATGCAGCACCCCAACTCACCTTTCCCCTTAAGCAAGCATAAGTTGGTTTTCTAAACTTGAGACCCTGTTCTGTTTTGGAATTCAGTTCCTGTGTAGCCAAGTTTACATTCCGTGTATTACTGATATCTTATGATGTTTCTTTTTCTGTGTGACTTATTTCAGTTAGAATCATCGTACTTGAATCCACTCATTATGCTGCTACGGGCCTGATGACATAGATTTCATTGCTGAGTGATACTGCATTGTACGTAAGTACCACAAGTTCTTTATCCATTTTTCACTTTCTGTGATATTGAACTTGTACGGTAAACGAGGTTCTTGTAAACAGAGGCGTCCCAAACTTTGAGGTGGCTGTGTCTTTTTGATTTTCATTTCCCTAAGCTATAGGACCATAAGTGGAAGTGCCCTAGGCTCTGTTGCTTTGTTTTTTAGATGTTTCAGGAAACACCATACACTTCTCCCGAGTGTCTGTTGGCAATTTACATCCCGCCCATCAGCATAACAAGGCTCCCAGTTCTCCATGGCCTGTCCTGCCTTTCTGGATTTTACACTTTTTTCAGATGGCCCTTTTGACCGGGGGGAAGTGAGACTTCATTGTAGTGCAGATTTCCATTGCAAGCTTGTTTGGTTGACCAAAAAGGGCGTATGCGTTTTTTCCTGAATATATTTAGGAAAAAACTCATACGCCCTTTTTGGCCAAGTGCATCATTGTGGACGTTCTGCCTCTTTTCCTATGCTTTCAATGCAATTCCAGTCTACCTCCTGAAATCGGTTTCCTGCAATTCTGCCCCGCTTTCAAGTCCTCTTGGCAGCCTTACTTCAGTATATTTTTGAACGATAGCTGTCATTTATAACTCTGCAGGTTTGTGAATTACAGTGCCCCTGAGTTCCTTTCTTCAACTCGCTTTCTTTTGAGCTGGCCGCAACACCGCAGGATGGCTTCAGGCCCAAATGTGGTTCTGGCACGGCACGCTGAGCCTTTGGTTATTTCCTCTTCCTGGTGGGAAATGAGTGTTAAATTTGCCCGTCCAGACACCTCCAGCTAGTCTCTCATTGGTTCTCGCTATTCCTGTTCATCTTCCACAGAAATTGCAAACTGGGCCAAACAGGAGGTTAAAGGCGCTGACTCTCCTAGTGGGGAGAGTGTTAGTAAAGCGTCTGGAATGTTGCACCCGAGTACCAGGGTATGAAAACTGAGACATATTTGAACACGTCTCCCAATCACATGGTTGATCATACTCTAGGTTCCACATGCATGTTTTAGATGAAGGAAGAATACCTTAATCCTGGGTAGTTGAAACCTTTGGAATCGGTACCATGCAATATGACTTCAAAGGGTCTTCATTTGCTCACCGAACCTCTCCAATCCTATCACTGCTGCGTTTATGCCCCTGTACACATGCTTGATTCTCTTTCGGAGACATAGCAATCCATAGGTTTTAAGATACTTACTAGTCACGTACATTCTTAGGCGTTTAATATGCGGTGTTGAGTCCATTTCGTTGAGCAAGGAGTAGCTCTTGTCTATTCCATATTTGGCTTAAGGAACTTTATCTGTGCTCATTTCAATCTCTGGTTTTATGCAGCACCCCAACTCACCTTTACCCTTAAGCAAGCATAAGTTGGTTTTCTAAATTTGAGACCCTGTTCTGTTCTGTAATTCAGTTCCTGTGTAACCAAGTTTACATTCCGTGTATTAGTGATATCTTATGATGTTTCTTTTTCTGTGTGACTTATTTCAGTTAGAATCATCGTACCTGAATCCACTCATTGTGCTGCTACGGGCCTGATGACATAGATTTCATTGCTGAGTGATACTGCATTGTATGTAAGTACCACAAGTTCTTTATCCATTTTTCACTTTCTGCGATGTTGAACTTGTACTGTAAACGAGGTTCTAGTAAACAGAGCCGTTGCAAACTTTGGGGTGGCTGTGTCTTTTTGATTTTAATTTCCCTAAGCTATAGGACCATAAGTGGAAGTGCCCTAGGCTCTGTTGCTTTGTTTTTTAGATGTTTCAGGAAACACCATACACTTCTCCCGAGTGTCTGTTGGCAATTTACATCCCGCCCATCAGCATAACAAGGCTCCCAGTTCTCCATGGCCTGTCCTGCCTTTCTGGATTTTACACTTTTTTCAGATGGCCCTTTTGACCTGGGGGAGTGAGACTTCATTGTAGTGCAGATTTCCTTTGCAAGCTTGCTTGGTTGGCCAAAAAGGGCGTATGCGTTTTTTCCTGAATATATTTAGGAAAAAACGCATACGCCCTTTTTGGCCAAGTGCATCATTGTGGACGTTCTGCCTCTTTTCCTATGCTTTCAATGCAATTCCAGTCTACCTCCTGAAATCGGTTTCCTGCAATTCTGCCCCACTTTCAAGTCCTCTTGGCAGCCTTACTTCAGTATATTTTTGGACGATAGCTGTCATTTATAACTCTGCAGGTTTGTGAATTACAGTGCCCCTGAGCTCCTTTCTTCAACTCGCTTTCTTGTGAGCTGGCCGCAACACCGCAGGATGGCTTCAGGCCCTAATCTGGTTCCGGCATGGCACACTGAGCCTTTGGTTAATTCCTCTTCCTGGTGGGAAATGAGAGTTAAATTTGCCCGTCCAGACACCTCCAGCTAGTCTCTCATTGGTTCTCGCTATTCCTGTTCATCTTCCGCAGAAATTGCAAACTGGGCCAAACAGGAGGTTAAAGGCGCTGACTCTCCAAGTGGGGAGAGTGTTAGTAAAGTGTCTGGAATGTTGCACCCGAGTACCAGGGGAGGAGAACTGAGACATATTTGAACACGTCTCCCGTTCACACGGTTGATCATACTCTGGGTTCCACATGCATGTTTTAGCTGAAGGAAGAATACCTTAAACCTGGGTAGTTGAAACCCGTGGAATGGGTACCATGCAATATGACTTCAAAGGGTCTTCATTTGCTCACCGAACCTCTCCAATCCTATCACTGCTGCGTTTATGCCCCTGAACACACGCTTGGTTCTCTTTTGGAGACATAGCAATCCATAGGTTTTAAGATACTTACTAGTCAGGTACATTCTTAGGCGTTTAATATGGGGTGTTGAGTTCATTTCGTTGAGCAAGGAGTAGCTCTTGTCTATTCCATATTTGGCTTAAGGAACTTTATCTGTGCTCATTTCAATCTCTGGTTTTATGCAGCACCCCAACTCACCTTTCCCCTTAAGCAAGCATAAGTTGGTTTTCTAAACTTGAGACCCTGTTCTGTTTTGGAATTCAGTTCCTGTGTAGCCAAGTTTACATTCCGTGTATTAGTGATATCTTATGATGTTTCTTTTTCTGTGTGACTTATTTCAGTTAGAATCATCGTACTTGAATCCACTCATTATGCTGCTACGGGCCTGATGACATAGATTTCATTGCTGAGTGATACTGCATTGTACGTAAGTACCACAAGTTCTTTATCCATTTTTCACTTTCTGTGATATTGAACTTGTACGGTAAACGAGGTTCTTGTAAACAGAGCCGTCCCAAACTTTGGGGTGGCTGTGTCTTTTTGATTTTAATTTCCCTAAGCTATAGGACCATAAGTGGAAGTGCCCTAGGCTCTGTTGCTTTGTTTTTTAGATGTTTCAGGAAACACCATACACTTCTCCCGAGTGTCTGTTGGCAATTTACATCCCGCCCATCAGCATAACAAGGCTCCCAGTTCTCCATGGCCTGTCCTGCCTTTCTGGATTTTACACTTTTTTCAGATGGCCCTTTTGACCGGGGGGAAGTGAGACTTCATTGTAGTGCAGATTTCCTTTGCAAGCTTGCTTGGTAGGCCTAAAAGGGCGTATGCGTTTTTTCCTGAATATATTTATGAAAAAACTCATACGCCCTTTTTGGCCAAGTGCATCATTGTGGACGATCTGCCTCTTTTCCTATGCTTTCAATGCAATTCCAGTCTACCTCCTGAAGTCGGTTTCCTGCAATTCTGCCCCGCTTTCAAATCCTCTTGGCAGCCTTACTTCAGTATATTTTTGGACGATAGCTGTCATTTATAACTCTGCAGGTTTGTGAATTACAGTGCTCCTGAGCTCCTTTCTTCAACTCGCTTTCTTTTGAGCTGGCCGCAACACCGCAGGGTGGCTTCAGGCCCTAATCTGGTTCCGGCACGGCACGCTGAGCCTTTGGTTATTTCCTCTTCCTGGTGGGAAATGAGAGTTAAATTTGCCCGTCCAGACACCTCCAGCTAGTCTCTCATTGGTTCTCCCTATTCCTGTTCATCTTCCGCAGAAATTGCAAACTGGGCCAAACAGGAGGTTAAAGGCGCTGACTCTCCAAGTGGGGAGAGTGTTAGTAAAGCGTCTGGAATGTTGCACCCGAGTACAAGGGGAGGAAAACTGAGACATATTTGAACACGTCTCCCGTTCACACGGTTGATCATACTCTGGGTTCCACATGCATGTTTTAGCTGAAGGAAGAATACCTTAAACCTGGAGAGTTGAGACCCGTGTAATGGGTACCATGCAATATGACTTCAAAGGGTCTTCATTTGCTCACCGAACCTCTCCAATCCTATCACTGCTGCGTTTATGCCCCTGTACACACGCTTGATTCTCTTTTGGAGACATAGTAATCCATAGGTTTTAAGATACTTACTAGTCAGGTACATTCTTAGGCGTTTAATATGGGGTGTTGAGTCCATTTCGTTGAGCAAGGAGTAGCTCTTGTCTATTCCATATTTGGCTTAAAGAACTTTATCTTTGCTCATTTCAATCTCTGTTTTTATGCAGCACCCCAACTCACCTTTCCCCTTAAGCAAGCATAAGTTGGTTTTCTAAACTTGAGACCCTGTTCTGTTTTGGAATTCAGTTCCTGTGTAGCCAAGTTTACATTCCGTGTATTACTGATATCTTATGATGTTTCTTTTTCTGTGTGACTTATTTCAGTTAGAATCATCGTACTTGAATCCACTCATTATGCTGCTACGGGCCTGATGACATAGATTTCATTGCTGAGTGATACTGCATTGTACGTAAGTACCACAAGTTCTTTATCCATTTTTCACTTTCTGTGATATTGAACTTGTACGGTAAACGAGGTTCTTGTAAACAGAGGCGTCCCAAACTTTGAGGTGGCTGTGTCTTTTTGATTTTCATTTCCCTAAGCTATAGGACCATAAGTGGAAGTGCCCTAGGCTCTGTTGCTTTGTTTTTTAGATGTTTCAGGAAACACCATACACTTCTCCCGAGTGTCTGTTGGCAATTTACATCCCGCCCATCAGCATAACAAGGCTCCCAGTTCTCCATGGCCTGTCCTGCCTTTCTGGATTTTACACTTTTTTCAGATGGCCCTTTTGACCGGGGGGAAGTGAGACTTCATTGTAGTGCAGATTTCCATTGCAAGCTTGTTTGGTTGACCAAAAAGGGCGTATGCGTTTTTTCCTGAATATATTTAGGAAAAAACTCATACGCCCTTTTTGGCCAAGTGCATCATTGTGGACGTTCTGCCTCTTTTCCTATGCTTTCAATGCAATTCCAGTCTACCTCCTGAAATCGGTTTCCTGCAATTCTGCCCCGCTTTCAAGTCCTCTTGGCAGCCTTACTTCAGTATATTTTTGAACGATAGCTGTCATTTATAACTCTGCAGGTTTGTGAATTACAGTGCCCCTGAGTTCCTTTCTTCAACTCGCTTTCTTTTGAGCTGGCCGCAACACCGCAGGATGGCTTCAGGCCCAAATGTGGTTCTGGCACGGCACGCTGAGCCTTTGGTTATTTCCTCTTCCTGGTGGGAAATGAGTGTTAAATTTGCCCGTCCAGACACCTCCAGCTAGTCTCTCATTGGTTCTCGCTATTCCTGTTCATCTTCCACAGAAATTGCAAACTGGGCCAAACAGGAGGTTAAAGGCGCTGACTCTCCTAGTGGGGAGAGTGTTAGTAAAGCGTCTGGAATGTTGCACCCGAGTACCAGGGTATGAAAACTGAGACATATTTGAACACGTCTCCCAATCACATGGTTGATCATACTCTAGGTTCCACATGCATGTTTTAGATGAAGGAAGAATACCTTAATCCTGGGTAGTTGAAACCTTTGGAATCGGTACCATGCAATATGACTTCAAAGGGTCTTCATTTGCTCACCGAACCTCTCCAATCCTATCACTGCTGCGTTTATGCCCCTGTACACATGCTTGATTCTCTTTCGGAGACATAGCAATCCATAGGTTTTAAGATACTTACTAGTCACGTACATTCTTAGGCGTTTAATATGCGGTGTTGAGTCCATTTCGTTGAGCAAGGAGTAGCTCTTGTCTATTCCATATTTGGCTTAAGGAACTTTATCTGTGCTCATTTCAATCTCTGGTTTTATGCAGCACCCCAACTCACCTTTACCCTTAAGCAAGCATAAGTTGGTTTTCTAAATTTGAGACCCTGTTCTGTTCTGTAATTCAGTTCCTGTGTAACCAAGTTTACATTCCGTGTATTAGTGATATCTTATGATGTTTCTTTTTCTGTGTGACTTATTTCAGTTAGAATCATCGTACCTGAATCCACTCATTGTGCTGCTACGGGCCTGATGACATAGATTTCATTGCTGAGTGATACTGCATTGTATGTAAGTACCACAAGTTCTTTATCCATTTTTCACTTTCTGCGATGTTGAACTTGTACTGTAAACGAGGTTCTAGTAAACAGAGCCGTTGCAAACTTTGGGGTGGCTGTGTCTTTTTGATTTTAATTTCCCTAAGCTATAGGACCATAAGTGGAAGTGCCCTTGGCTCTGTTGCTTTGTTTTTTAGATGTTTCAGGAAACACCATACACTTCTCCCGAGTGTCTGTTGGCAGTTTACATCCCGCCCATCAGCATAACAAGGCTCCCAGTTCTCCATGGCCTGTCCTGCCTTTCTGGATTTTACACTTTTTTCAGATGGCCCTTTTGACCGGGGGGAAGTGAGACTTCATTGTAGTGCAGATTTCCTTTGCAAGCTTGCTTAGTTGGCCAAAAAGGGAGTATGGGTTTTTTCCTGAATATATTCAGGGAAAAACGCATACACCCTTTTTGGCCAAGTGCATCATTGTGGACGTTCTGCCTCTTTTCCTATGCTTTCAATGCAATTCCAGTCTACCTCCTGAAATCGGTTTCCTGCAATTCTGCCCCGCTTTCAAGTCCTCTTGGCAGCCTTACTTCAGTATAATTTTGGACGATAGCTGTCATTTATAACTCTGCAGGTTTGTGCATTACAGTGCCCCTGAGCTCCTTTCTTCAACTCGCTTTCTTTTGAGCTGGCCGCAACACCGCAGAATGGCTTCAGGCCCTAATGTGGTTCTGGCACGGCACGCTGAGCCTTTGGTTATTTCCTCTTCCTGGTGGGAAATGAGTGTTAAATTTGCCCGTCCAGACACCTCCAGCTAGTCTCTCATTGGTTCTCGCTATTCCTGTTCATCTTCCACAGAAATTGCAAACTGGGCCAAACAGGAGGTTAAAGGCGCTGACGCTCCAATTGGGGAGAGTGTTGGTAAAGCGTCTGGAATGTTGCACCCGAGTACCAGGGGAGGAAAACTGAGACATATTTGAACACGTCTCCCGTTCACACGGTTGATCATACTCTGGGTTCCACATGCATGTTTTAGCTGAAGGAAGAATACCTTAAACCTGGAGAGTTGAGACCCGTGTAATGGGTACCATGCAATATGACTTCAAAGGGTCTTCATTTGCTCACCGAACCTCTCCAATCCTATCACTGCTGCGTTTATGCCCCTGTACGCACGCTTGATTCTCTTTTGGAGACATAACAATCCATAGGTTTTAAGATACTTACTAGTCAGGTACATTCTTAGGCGTTTAATATGCGGTGTTGAGTCCATTTCGTTGAGCAAGGAGTAGCTCTTGTCTATTCCATATTTGGCTTAAGGAACTTTATCTGTGCTCATTTCAATCTCTGGTTTTATGCAGCACCCCAACTCACCTTTCCCCTTAAGCAAGCATAAGTTGGTTTTCTACATTTGAGACCCTGTTCTGTCTTGGAATTCAGTTCCTGTGTAGCCAAGGTTACATTCCGTGTATTAGTGATATCTTATGATGTTTCTTTTTCTGTGTGACTTATTTCAGTTAGAATCATCGTACCTGAATCCACTCATTATGCTGCTACGGGCCTGATGACATAGATTTCATTGCTGAGTGATACTGCATTGTACGTAAGTACCACAAGTTCTTTATCCATTTTTCTCTTTCTGTGATATTGAACTTGTACGGTAAACGAGGTTCTTGTAAACAGAGGCGTCCCAAACTTTGGGGTGGCTGTGTCTTTTTGATTTTAATTTCCCTAAGCTATAGGACCATAAGTGGAAGTGCCCTAGGCTCTGTTGCTTTGTTTTTTAGATGTTTCCTGAAACACCATACACTTCTCCCGAGTGTCTGTTGGCAATTTACATCCCGCCCATCAGCATAACAAGGCTCCCAGTTCTCCATGGCCTGTCCTGCCTTTCTGGATTTTACACTTTTTTCAGATGGCCCTTTTGACCGGGGGGAAGTGAGACTTCATTGTAGTGCAGATTTCCTTTGCAAGCTTGCTTGGTTGGCCAAAAAGGGCGTATGCGTTTTTTCCTGAATATATTCAGGAAAAAACGCATACGCCCTTTTTGGCCAAGTGCATCATTGTGGACGTTCTGCCTCTTTTCCTATGCTTTCAATGCAATTCCAGTCTACCTCCTGAAATCGGTTTCCTGCAATTCTGCCCCGCTTTCAAGTCCTCTTGGCAGCCTTACTTCAGTATATTTTTGGATGATAGCTGTCATTTATAACTCTGCAGGTTTGTGAATTACAGTGTCCCTGAGCTCCCTTCTTCAACTCGCTTTCTTGTGACCTGGCCGCAACACCGCAGGATGGCTTCAGGCCCTAATCTTGTTCCGGCACGGCACGCTCAGCCTTTGGTTATTTCCTCTTCCTGGTGGGAAATGAGAGTTAAATTTGCCCGTCCAGACACCTCCAGCTAGTCTCTCATTGGTTCTCGCTATTCCTGTTCATCTTCCGCAGAAATTGCAAACTGGGCCAAACAGGAGGTTAAAGCGACTGACTCTCCAAGTCGGGAGAGTGTTAGTAAAGCTTCTGGAATGTTGCACCCGAGTACCAGGGTATGAAAACTGAGACATATTTGAACACGTCTCCCGATCACATGGTTGATCATCCTCTTGGTTCCACATGCATGTTCTAGCTGAACGAAGAATACCTTAAAGCTGGGTAGTTGAAACCTGTGGAATGGGTACCATGCAATATGACTTCAAAGGGTCTTCATTTGCTCACCGAACCTCTCCAATCCTATCACTGCTGCGTTTATGCCCCTGTACACATGCTTGATTCTCTTCCGGAGACAAAGCAATCCATAGGTTTTAAGATACTTACTAGTCAGGTACATTCTTAGGCGTTTAATATGCGGTGTTGAGTCTATTTCGTTGAGCAAGGAGTAGCTCTTGTCTATTCCATATTTGGCTTAAGGAACTTTATCTGTGCTCATTTCAATCTCTGGTTTTATGCAGCACCCCAACTCACCTTTCCCCTTAAGCAAGCATAAGTTGGTTTTCTAAATTTGAGACCCTGTTCTGTTTTGGAATTCAGTTCCTGTGTAGCCAAGTTTACATTCCGTGTATTAGTGATATCTTATGATGTTTCTTTTTCTGTGTGACTTATTTCAGTTAGAATCATCATACCTGAATCCACTCATTGTGCTGCTAAGGGCCTGATGACATAGATTTCATTGCTGAGTGATATTGCTTTGTAAGTAAATACCACAACTTCTTTATCCATTTTTCACTTTCTGCGATGTTGAACATGTACTGTAAACGAGGTTCTTGTAAACAGAGCCGTTCCAAACTTTGGGGTGGCTGTGTCTTTTTGATTTTAATTTCCCTAAGCTATAGGACCATAAGTGGAAGTGCCCTAGGCTCTGTTGCTTTGTTTTTTAGATGTTTCAGGAAACACCATACACTTCTCCCGAGTGTCTGTTGGCAATTTACATCCCACCCATCAGCATAACAAGGCTCCCAGTTCTCCATGGCCTGTCCTGCCTTTCTGGATTTTACACTTTTTTCAGATGGCCCTTTTGACCGGGGGGAAGTGAGACTTCATTGTAGTGCAGATTTCCTTTGCAAGCTTGCTTGGTTGGCCAAAAAGGGCGTATGCGTTTTTTCCTGAATATATTCAGGAAAAAACGCATACGCCCTTTTTGGCCAAGTGCATCATTGTGGACGTTCTGCCTCTTTTCCTATGCTTTCAATGCAATTCCTGTCTACCTCCTGAAATCGGTTTCCTGCAATTCTGCCCCGCTTTCAAGTCCTCTTGGCAGCCTTACTTCAGTATAATTTTGGACGATAGCTGTCATTTATAACTCTGCAGGTTTGTGAATTACAGTGCCCCTGAGTTCCTTTCTTCAACTCGCTTTCTTTTGAGCTGGCCGCAACACCGCAGGATGGCTTCAGGCCCAAATGTGGTTCTGGCACGGCACGCTGAGCCTTTGGTTATTTCCTCTTCCTGGTGGGAAATGAGTGTTAAATTTGCCCGTCCAGACACCTCCAGCTAGTCTCTCATTGGTTCTCGCTATTCCTGTTCATCTTCCACAGAAATTGCAAACTGGGCCAAACAGGAGGTTAAAGGCGCTGACTCTCCTAGTGGGGAGAGTGTTAGTAAAGCGTCTGGAATGTTGCACCCGAGTACCAGGGTATGAAAACTGAGACATATTTGAACACGTCTCCCAATCACATGGTTGATCATACTCTAGGTTCCACATGCATGTTTTAGATGAAGGAAGAATACCTTAATCCTGGGTAGTTGAAACTTTGGAATCGGTACCATGCAATATGACTTCAAAGGGTATTCATTTGCTCACCGAACCTCTCCAATGCTATCACTGCTGCGTTTATGCCCCTGTACACATGCTTGATTCTCTTTCGGAGACATAGCAATCCATAGGTTTTAAGATACTTACTAGTCACGTACATTCTTAGGTGTTTAATATGCGGTGTTGAGTCCATTTCGTTGAGCAAGGAGTAGCTCTTGTCTATTCCATATTTGGCTTAAGGAACTTTATCTGTGCTCATTTCAATCTCTGGTTTTATGCAGCACCCCAACTCACCTTTACCCTTAAGCAAGCATAAGTTGGTTTTCTAAATTTGAGACCCTGTTCTGTTCTGTAATTCAGTTCCTGTGTAACCAAGTTTACATTCCGTGTATTAGTGATATCTTATGATGTTTCTTTTTCTGTGTGACTTATTTCAGTTAGAATCATCGTACCTGAATCCACTCATTGTGCTGCTACGGGCCTGATGACATAGATTTCATTGCTGAGTGATACTGCATTGTATGTAAGTACCACAAGTTCTTTATCCATTTTTCACTTTCTGCGATGTTGAACTTGTACTGTAAACGAGGTTCTAGTAAACAGAGCCGTTGCAAACTTTGGGGTGGCTGTGTCTTTTTGATTTTAATTTCCCTAAGCTATAGGACCATAAGTGGAAGTGCCCTAGGCTCTGTTGCTTTGTTTTTTAGATGTTTCAGGAAACACCATACACTTCTCCCGAGTGTCTGTTGGCAGTTTACATCCCGCCCATCAGCATAACAAGGCTCCCAGTTCTCCATGGCCTGTCCTGCCTTTCTGGATTTTACACTTTTTTCAGATGGCCCTTTTGACCGGGGGGAAGTGAGACTTCATTGTAGTGCAGATTTCCTTTGCAAGCTTGCTTGGTTGGCCAAAAAGGGAGTATGGGTTTTTTCCTGAATATATTCAGGAAAAAACGCATACACCCTTTTTGGCCAAGTGCATCATTGTGGACGTTCTGCCTCTTTTCCTATGCTTTCAATGCAATTCCAGTCTACCTCCTGAAATCGGTTTCCTGCAATTCTGCCCCGCTTTCAAGTCCTCTTGGCAGCCTTACTTCAGTATAATTTTGGACGATAGCTGTCATTTATGACTCTGCAGGTTTGTGCATTACAGTGCCCCTGAGCTCCTTTCTTCAACTCGCTTTCTTTTGAGCTGGCCGCAACACCGCAGGATGGCTTCAGGCCCTAATGTGGTTCTGGCACGGCACGCTGAGCCTTTGGTTATTTCCTCTTCCTGGTGGGAAATGAGTGTTAAATTTGCCCGTCCAGACACCTCCAGCTAGTCTCTCATTGGTTCTCCCTATTCCTGTTCATCTTCCGCAGAAATTGCAAACTGGGCCAAACAGGAGGTTAAAGGCGCTGACTCTCCAAGTGGGGAGAGTGTTAGTAAAGCGTCTGGAATGTTGCACCCGAGTACAAGGGGAGGAAAACTGAGACATATTTGAACACGTCTCCCGTTCACACGGTTGATCATACTCTGGGTTCCACATGCATGTTTTAGCTGAAGGAAGAATACCTTAAACCTGGAGAGTTGAGACCCGTGTAATGGGTACCATGCAATATGACTTCAAAGGGTCTTCATTTGCTCGCCGAACCTCTCCAATCCTATCACTGCTGCGTTTATGCCCCTGTACACACGCTTGATTCTCTTTTGGAGACATAGTAATCCATAGGTTTTAAGATACTTACTAGTCAGGTACATTCTTAGGCGTTTAATATGGGGTGTTGAGTCCATTTCGTTGAGCAAGGAGTAGCTCTTCTCTATTCCATATTTGGCTTAAGGAACTTTATCTGTGCTCATTTCAATCTCTGGTTTTATGCAGCACCCCAACTCACCTTTCCCCTTAAGCAAGCATAAGTTGGTTTTCTAAACTTGAGATCCCGTTCTGTTTTGGAATTCAGTTCCTGTGTAGCCAAGTTTACATTCCGTGTGTTAGTGATATCTTATGATGTTTCTTTTTCTGTGTGACTTATTTCAGTTAGAATCATCGTACCTGAATCCACTCATTATGCTGCTACGGGCCTGATGACATAGATTTCATTGCTGAGTGATACTGCATTGTACGTAAGTACCACAAGTTCTTTATCCATTTTTCACTTTCTGTGATATTGAACATGTACAGTAAACGAGGTTCTTGTAAACAGAGGCGTCCCAAACTTTGGGGTGGCTGTGCCTTTTTGATTTTCATTTCCCTAAGCTATAGGACCATAAGTGGAAGTGCCCTAGGCTCTGTTGCTTTGTTTTTTAGATGTTTCAGGAAACACCATACACTTCTCCCGAGTGTCTGTTGGCAATTTACATCCCGCCCATCAGCATAACAAGGCTCCCAGTTCTCCATGGCCTGTCCTGCCTTTCTGGATTTTACACTTTTTTCAGATGGCTCTTTTGACCGGGGGGAAGTGAGACTTCATTGTAGTGCAGATTTCCTTTGCAAGCTTGCTTGGTTGGCCAAAAAGGGCGTATGCGTTTTTTCCTGAATATATTCAGGAAAAAACGCATACGCCCTTTTTGGCCAAGTGCATCATTGTGGACGTTCTGCCTCTTTTCCTATGCTTTCAATGCAATTCCAGTCTACCTCCTGAAATCGGTTTCCTGCAATTCTGCCCCGCTTTCAAGTCCTCTTGGCAGCCTTACTTCAGTATATTTTTGGACGATAGCTGTCATTTATAACTCTGCAGGTTTGTGAATTACAGTGCCCCTGAGCTCCTTTCTTCAACTCGCTTTCTTGTGACCTGGCCGCAACACCGCAGGATGGCTTCAGGCCCTAATTTGGTTCCGGCACGGCACGCTGAGCCTTTGGTTAATTCCTCTTCCTGGTGGGAAATGAGAGTTAAATTTGCCCGTCCAGACACCTCCAGCTAGTCTCTCATTGGTTCTCGCTATTCCTGTTCATCTTCCGCAGAAATTGCAAACTGGGCCAAACAGGAGGTTAAAGGGACTGACTCTCCATGTCGGGATAGTGTTAGTTAAGCGTCTGGAATGTTGCACCCGAGTACCAGGGTATGAAAACTGAGACATATTTGAACACGTCTCCCAATCACATGGTTGATCATACTCTAGGTTCCACATGCATGTTTTAGATGAAGGAAGAATACCTTAATCCTGGGTAGTTGAAACCTTTGGAATCGGTACCATGCAATATGACTTCAAAGGGTCTTCATTTGCTCACCGAACCTCTCCAATCCTATCACTGCTGCGTTTATACCCCTGTACACATGCTTGATTCTCTTTTGGACACATAGCAATCCATAGGTTTTAAGATACTTACTAGTCAGGTACATTCTTAGGCGTTTAATATGGGGTGTTGAGTCCATTTCGTTGAGCAAGGAGTAGCTCTTGTCTATTCCATATTTGGCTTAAGGAACTTTATCTGTGCTCATTTCAATCTCTGGTTTTATGCAGCACCCCAACTCACCTTTCCCCTTAAGCAAGCATAAGTTGGTTTTCTAAACTTGAGACCCTGTTCTGTTTTGGAATTCAGTTCCTGTGTAGCCAAGTTTACATTCCGTGTATTAGTGATATCTTATGATGTTTCTTTTTCTGTGTGACTTATTTCAGTTAGAATCATCGTACCTGAATCCACTCATTATGCTGCTACGGGCCTGATGACATAGATATCATTGCTGAGTGATACTGCATTTTACGTAAGTACCACAAGTTCTTTATCCATTTTTCACTTTCTGTGATATTGAACTTGTACTGTAAACTAGATTCTTGTAAACAGAGGCGTCCCAAACTTTGGGGTGGCTGTGTCTTTTTGATTTTAATTTCCCTAAGCTATAGGACCATAAGTGGAAGTGCCCTAGGCTCTGTTGCTTTGTTTTTTAGATGTTTCAGGAAACACCATACACTTCTCCCAAGTGTCTGTTGGCAATTTACATCCCGCCCATTAGCATAACAAGGCTCCCAGTTCTCCATGGCCTGTCCTGCCTTTCTGGATTTTACACTTTTTTCAGATGGCCCTTTTGACCTGGCGGAAGTGAGACTTCATTGTAGTGCAGATTTCCTTTGCAAGTTTGCTTGGTTGGCCAAAAAGGGCGTATGCGTTTTTTCCTGAATATATTCAGGAAAAAACGCATACGCCCTTTTGGGCCAAGTGCATCATTGTGGACGTTCTGCCTCTTTTCCTATGCTTTCAATGCAATTCCAGTCTACCTCCTGAAATCGGTTTCCTGCAATTCTGCCCCGCTCTCAAGTCCTCTTGGCAGCCTTACTTCAGTATATTTTTGGACGATAGCTGTCATTTATAACTCTGCAGGTTTGTGAATTACAGTGCCCCTGAGCTCCTTTCTTCAACTCGCTTTCTTTTGAGCTGGCCGCAACACCGCAGGATGGCTTCAGGCCCTAATCTGGTTCCGGCACGGCACGCTGAGCCTTTGGTTAATTCCTCTTCCTGGTGGGAAATGAGAGTTAAATTTGCCCGTCCAGACACCTCCAGCTAGTCTCTCATTGGTTCTCCCTATTCCTGTTCATCTTCCGCAGAAATTGCAAACTGGGCCAAACAGGAGGTTAAAGGCGCTGACTCTCCAAGTGGGAGAGTGTTAGTAAAGCGTCTGGAATGTTGCACCCGAGTACCAGGGGAGGAAAACTGAGACATATTTGAACACGTCTCCCGTTCACACGGTTGATCATACTCTGGGTTCCACATGCATGTTTTAGCTGAAGGAAGAATACCTTAAACCTGGAGAGTTGAGACCCGTGTAATGGGTACCATGCAATATGACTTCAAAGGGTCTTCATTTGCTCACCGAACCTCTCCAATCCTATCACTGCTGCGTTTATGCCCCTGTACACACGCTTGATTCTCTTTTGGAGACATAGCAATCCATAGGTTTTAAGATACTTACTAGTCAGGTACATTCTTAGGCATTTAATATGGGGTGTTGAGTCCATTTCGTTGAGCAAGGAGTAGCTCTTGTCTATTCCATATTTGGCTTAAGGAACTTTATCTGTGCTCATTTCAATCTCTGGTTTTATGCAGCACCCCAACTCACCTTTCCCCTTAAGCAAGCATAAGTTGATTTTCTAAATTTGAGACCCTGTTCTGTTCTGTAATTCAGTTCCTGTGTAGCCAAGTTTACATTCCGTGTATTACTGATATCTTATGATGTTTCTTTTTCTGTGTGACTTATTTCAGTTAGAATCATCGTACCTGAATCCACTCATTGTGCTTCTAAGGGCCTGATGACATAGATTTCATTGTTGAGTCATATTGCTTTGTAAGTAAATACCACAACTTCTTTATCCATTTTTCACTTTCTGCGATGTTGAACATGTACTGTAAACGAGGTTCTTGTAAACAGAGCCGTTCCAAACTTTGGGGTGGCTGTGTCTTTTTGATTTTAATTTCCCTAAGCTATAGGACCATAAGTGGAAGTGCCCTAGGCTCTGTTGCTTTGTTTTTTAGATGTTTCAGGAAACACCATACACTTCTCCCGAGTGTCTGTTGGCAATTTACATCCCGCCCATCAGCATAACAAGGCTCCCAGTTCTCCATGGCCTGTCCTGCCTTTCTGGATTTTACACTTTTTTCAGATGGCCCTTTTGACCTGGGGGAGTGAGACTTCATTGTAGTGCAGATTTCCTTTGCAAGCTTGCTTGGTTGGCCAAAAAGGGCGTATGCGTTTTTTCCTGAATATATTTAGGAAAAAACGCATACGCCCTTTTTGGCCAAGTGCATCATTGTGGACGTTCTGCCTCTTTTCCTATGCTTTCAATGCAATTCCAGTCTACCTCCTGAAATCGGTTTCCTGCAATTCTGCCCCACTTTCAAGTCCTCTTGGCAGCCTTACTTCAGTATATTTTTGGACGATAGCTGTCATTTATAACTCTGCAGGTTTGTGAATTACAGTGCCCCTGAGCTCCTTTCTTCAACTCGCTTTCTTGTGAGCTGGCCGCAACACCGCAGGATGGCTTCAGGCCCTAATCTGGTTCCGGCATGGCACGCTGAGCCTTTGGTTAATTCCTCTTCCTGGTGGGAAATGAGAGTTAAATTTGCCCGTCCAGACACCTCCAGCTAGTCTCTCATTGGTTCTCGCTATTCCTGTTCATCTTCCGCAGAAATTGCAAACTGGGCCAAACAGGAGGTTAAAGGCGCTGACTCTCCAAGTGGGGAGAGTGTTAGTAAAGTGTCTGGAATGTTGCACCCGAGTACCAGGGGAGGAGAACTGAGACATATTTGAACACGTCTCCCGTTCACACGGTTGATCATACTCTGGGTTCCACATGCATGTTTTAGCTGAAGGAAGAATACCTTAAACCTGGGTAGTTGAAACCCGTGGAATGGGTACCATGCAATATGACTTCAAAGGGTCTTCATTTGCTCACCGAACCTCTCCAATCCTATCACTGCTGCGTTTATGCCCCTGAACACACGCTTGGTTCTCTTTTGGAGACATAGCAATCCATAGGTTTTAAGATACTTACTAGTCAGGTACATTCTTAGGCGTTTAATATGGGGTGTTGAGTCCATTTCGTTGAGCAAGGAGTAGCTCTTGTCTATTCCATATTTGGCTTAAGGAACTTTATCTGTGCTCATTTCAATCTCTGGTTTTATGCAGCACCCCAACTCACCTTTCCCCTTAAGCAAGCATAAGTTGGTTTTCTAAACTTGAGACCCTGTTCTGTTTTGGAATTCAGTTCCTGTGTAGCCAAGTTTACATTCCGTGTATTAGTGATATCTTATGATGTTTCTTTTTCTGTGTGACTTATTTCAGTTAGAATCATCGTACTTGAATCCACTCATTATGCTGCTACGGGCCTGATGACATAGATTTCATTGCTGAGTGATACTGCATTGTACGTAAGTACCACAAGTTCTTTATCCATTTTTCACTTTCTGTGATATTGAACTTGTACGGTAAACGAGGTTCTTGTAAACAGAGCCGTCCCAAACTTTGGGGTGGCTGTGTCTTTTTGATTTTAATTTCCCTAAGCTATAGGACCATAAGTGGAAGTGCCCTAGGCTCTGTTGCTTTGTTTTTTAGATGTTTCAGGAAACACCATACACTTCTCCCGAGTGTCTGTTGGCAATTTACATCCCGCCCATCAGCATAACAAGGCTCCCAGTTCTCCATGGCCTGTCCTGCCTTTCTGGATTTTACACTTTTTTCAGATGGCCCTTTTGACCGGGGGGAAGTGAGACTTCATTGTAGTGCAGATTTCCTTTGCAAGCTTGCTTGGTAGGCCTAAAAGGGCGTATGCGTTTTTTCCTGAATATATTTAGGAAAAAACTCATACGCCCTTTTTGGCCAAGTGCATCATTGTGGACGATCTGCCTCTTTTCCTATGCTTTCAATGCAATTCCAGTCTACCTCCTGAAATCGATTTCCTGCAATTCTGCCCCGCTTTCAAGTCCTCTTGGCAGCCTTACTTCAGTATATTTTTGGACGATAGCTGTCATTTATAACTCTGCAGGTTTGTGAATTACAGTGCCCCTGAGTTCCTTTCTTCAACTCGCTTTCTTTTGAGCTGGCCGCAACACCGCAGGATGGCTTCAGGCCCAAATGTGGTTCTGGCACGGCACGCTGAGCCTTTGGTTATTTCCTCTTCCTGGTGGGAAATGAGTGTTAAATTTGCCCGTCCAGACACCTCCAGCTAGTCTCTCATTGGTTCTCGCTATTCCTGTTAATCTTCCGCAGAAATTGCAAACTGGGCCAAACAGGAGGTTAAAGGGACTGACTCCAAGTCGGGAGAGTGTTAGTAAAGCGTCTGGAATGTTGCACCCGAGTACCAGGGTATGAAAACTGAGACATATTTGAACACGTCTCCCGATCACATGGTTGATAATACTCTGGGTTCCACATGCATGTTCTAGCTGAAGGAAGAATACCTTAAAGCTGGGTAGTTGAAACCTGTGGAATGGGTACCATGCAATATGACTTCAAAGGGTCTTCATTTGCTCACCGAACCTCTCCAATCCTATCACTGCTGCGTTTATGCCCCTGTACACATGCTTGATTCTCTTCCGGAGACAAAGCAATCCATAGGTTTTAAGATACTTACTAGTCAGGTACATTCTTAGGCGTTTAATATGGGATGTTGAGACCATTTCGTTGAGCAAGGAGTAGCTCTTGTCTATTCCATATTTGGCTTAAGGAACTTTATCTGTGCTCATTTCAATCTCTGGTTTTATGCAGCACCCCAACTCACCTTTCCCCTTAAGCAAGCATAAGTTGGTTTTCTAAATTTGAGACCCTGTTCTGTTCTGTAATTCAGTTCCTGTGTAGCCAAGTTTACATTCCGTGTATTACTGATATCTTATGATGTTTCTTTTTCTGTGTGACTTATTTCAGTTAGAATCATCATACCTGAATCCACTCATTGTGCTGCTAAGGGCCTGATGACATAGATTTCATTGCTGAGTGATATTGCTTTGTAAGTAAATACCACAACTTCTTTATCCATTTTTCACTTTCTGCGATGTTGAACTTGTACTATAAACGAGGTTCTTGTAAACAGAGCCGTTGCAAACTTTGGGGTGGCTGTGTCTTTTTGATTTTAATTTCCCTAAGCTATAGGACCATAAGTGGAAGTGCCCTAGGCTCTGTTGCTTTGTTTTTTAGATGTTTCAGGAAACACCATACACTTCTCCCGAGTGTCTGTTGGCAATTTACATCCCGCCCATCAGCATAACAAGGCTCCCAGTTCTCCATGGCCTGTCCTGCCTTTCTGGATTTTACACTTTTTTCAGATGGCCCTTTTGACCGGGGGGAAGTGAGACTTCATTGTAGTGCAGATTTCCTTTGCAAGCTTGCTTGGTTGGCCAAAAAGGGCGTATGCGTTTTTTCCTGAATATATTCAGGAAAAAACGCATACGCCCTTTTTGGCCAAGTGCATCATTGTGGACGTTCTGCCTCTTTTCCTATGCTTTCAATGCAATTCCAGTCTACCTCCTGAAATCGGTTTCCTGCAATTCTGCCCCGCTTTCAAGTCCTCTTGGCAGCCTTACTTCAGTATATTTTTGGACGATAGCTGTCATTTATAACTCTGCAGGTTTGTGAATTACAGTGCCCCTGAGCTCCTTTCTTCAACTCGCTTTCTTGTGACCTGGCCGCAACACCGCAGGATGGCTTCAGGCCCTAATTTGGTTCCGGCACGGCACGCTGAGCCTTTGGTTAATTCCTCTTCCTGGTGGGAAATGAGAGTTAAATTTGCCCGTCCAGACACCTCCAGCTAGTCTCTCATTGGTTCTCGCTATTCCTGTTCATCTTCCGCAGAAATTGCAAACTGGGCCAAACAGGAGGTTAAAGGGACTGACTCTCCATGTCGGGATAGTGTTAGTTAAGCGTCTGGAATGTTGCACCCGAGTACCAGGGTATGAAAACTGAGACATATTTGAACACGTCTCCCAATCACATGGTTGATCATACTCTAGGTTCCACATGCATGTTTTAGATGAAGGAAGAATACCTTAATCCTGGGTAGTTGAAACCTTTGGAATCGGTACCATGCAATATGACTTCAAAGGGTCTTCATTTGCTCACCGAACCTCTCCAATCCTATCACTGCTGCGTTTATAACCCTGTACACATGCTTGATTCTCTTTTGGACACATAGCAATCCATAGGTTTTAAGATACTTACTAGTCAGGTACATTCTTAGGCGTTTAATATGGGGTGTTGAGTCCATTTCGTTGAGCAAGGAGTAGCTCTTGTCTATTCCATATTTGGCTTAAGGAACTTTATCTGTGCTCATTTCAATCTCTGGTTTTATGCAGCACCCCAACTCACCTTTCCCCTTAAGCAAGCATAAGTTGGTTTTCTAAACTTGAGACCCTGTTCTGTTTTGGAATTCAGTTCCTGTGTAGCCAAGTTTACATTCCGTGTATTAGTGATATCTTATGATGTTTCTTTTTCTGTGTGACTTATTTCAGTTAGAATCATCGTACCTGAATCCACTCATTATGCTGCTACGGGCCTGATGACATAGATATCATTGCTGAGTGATACTGCATTTTACGTAAGTACCACAAGTTCTTTATCCATTTTTCACTTTCTGTGATATTGAACTTGTACTGTAAACTAGATTCTTGTAAACAGAGGCGTCCCAAACTTTGGGGTGGCTGTGTCTTTTTGATTTTAATTTCCCTAAGCTATAGGACCATAAGTGGAAGTGCCCTAGGCTCTGTTGCTTTGTTTTTTAGATGTTTCAGGAAACACCATACACTTCTCCCGAGTGTCTGTTGGCAATTTACATCCCGCCCATCAGCATAACAAGGCTCCCAGTTCTCCATGGCCTGTCCTGCCTTTCTGGATTTTACACTTTTTTCAGATGGCCCTTTTGACCGGGGGGAAGTGAGACTTCATTGTAGTGCAGATTTCCTTTGCAAGCTTGCTTGGTAGGCCTAAAAGGGCGTATGCGTTTTTTCCTGAATATATTTAGGAAAAAACTCATACGCCCTTTTTGGCCAAGTGCATCATTGTGGACGATCTGCCTCTTTTCCTATGCTTTCAATGCAATTCCAGTCTACCTCCTGAAATCGGTTTCCTGCAATTCTGCCCCGCTTTCAAGTCCTCTTGGCAGCCTTACTTCAGTATATTTTTGGACGATAGCTGTCATTTATAACTCTGCAGGTTTGTGAATTACAGTGCCCCTGAGTTCCTTTCTTCAACTCGCTTTCTTTTGAGCTGGCCGCAACACCGCAGGATGGCTTCAGGCCCAAATGTGGTTCTGGCACGGCACGCTGAGCCTTTGGTTATTTCCTCTTCCTGGTGGGAAATGAGTGTTAAATTTGCCCGTCCAGACACCTCCAGCTAGTCTCTCATTGGTTCTCGCTATTCCTGTTCATCTTCCGCAGAAATTGCAAACTGGGCCAAACAGGAGGTTAAAGGGACTGACTCCAATTCGGGAGAGTGTTAGTAAAGCGTCTGGAATGTTGCACCCGAGTACCAGGGTATGAAAACTGAGACATATTTGAACACGTCTCCCGATCACATGGTTGATAATACTCTGGGTTCCACATGCATGTGCTAGCTGAAGGAAGAATACCTTAAAGCTGGGTAGTTGAAACCTGTGGAATGGGTACCATGCAATATGACTTCAAAGGGTCTTCATTTGCTCACCGAACCTCTCCAATCCTATCACTGCTGCGTTTATGCCCCTGTACACATGCTTGATTCTCTTCCGGAGACAAAGCAATCCATAGGTTTTAAGATACTTACTAGTCAGGTACATTCTTAGGCGTTTAATATGGGATGTTGAGACCATTTCGTTGAGCAAGGAGTAGCTCTTGTCTATTCCATATTTGGCTTAAGGAACTTTATCTGTGCTCATTTCAATCTCTGGTTTTATGCAGCACCCCAACTCACCTTTCCCCTTAAGCAAGCATAAGTTGGTTTTCTAAATTTGAGACCCTGTTCTGTTCTGTAATTCAGTTCCTGTGTAGCCAAGTTTACATTCCGTGTATTACTGATATCTTATGATGTTTCTTTTTCTGTGTGACTTATTTCAGTTAGAATCATCATACCTGAATCCACTCATTGTGCTGCTAAGGGCCTGATGACATAGATTTCATTGCTGAGTGATATTGCTTTGTAAGTAAATACCACAACTTCTTTATCCATTTTTCACTTTCTGCGATGTTGAACTTGTACTATAAACGAGGTTCTTGTAAACAGAGCCGTTGCAAACTTTGGGGTGGCTGTGTCTTTTTGATTTTAATTTCCCTAAGCTATAGGACCATAAGTGGAAGTGCCCTAGGCTCTGTTGCTTTGTTTTTTAGATGTTTCAGGAAACACCATACACTTCTCCCGAGTGTCTGTTGGCAATTTACATCCCGCCCATCAGCATAACAAGGCTCCCAGTTCTCCATGGCCTGTCCTGCCTTTCTGGATTTTACACTTTTTTCAGATGGCCCTTTTGACCGGGGGGAAGTGAGACTTCATTGTAGTGCAGATTTCCTTTGCAAGCTTGCTTGGTTGGCCAAAAAGGGCGTATGCGTTTTTTCCTGAATATATTCAGGAAAAAACGCATACGCCCTTTTTGGCCAAGTGCATCATTGTGGACGTTCTGCCTCTTTTCCTATGCTTTCAATGCAATTCCAGTCTACCTCCTGAAATCGGTTTCCTGCAATTCTGCCCCGCTTTCAAGTCCTCTTGGCAGCCTTACTTCAGTATATTTTTGGACGATAGCTGTCATTTATAACTCTGCAGGTTTGTGAATTACAGTGCCCCTGAGCTCCTTTCTTCAACTCGCTTTCTTGTGACCTGGCCGCAACACCGCAGGATGGCTTCAGGCCCTAATTTGGTTCCGGCACGGCACGCTGAGCCTTTGGTTAATTCCTCTTCCTGGTGGGAAATGAGAGTTAAATTTGCCCGTCCAGACACCTCCAGCTAGTCTCTCATTGGTTCTCGCTATTCCTGTTCATCTTCCGCAGAAATTGCAAACTGGGCCAAACAGGAGGTTAAAGGGACTGACTCTCCATGTCGGGATAGTGTTAGTTAAGCGTCTGGAATGTTGCACCCGAGTACCAGGGTATGAAAACTGAGACATATTTGAACACGTCTCCCAATCACATGGTTGATCATACTCTAGGTTCCACATGCATGTTTTAGATGAAGGAAGAATACCTTAATCCTGGGTAGTTGAAACCTTTGGAATCGGTACCATGCAATATGACTTCAAAGGGTCTTCATTTGCTCACCGAACCTCTCCAATCCTATCACTGCTGCGTTTATACCCCTGTACACATGCTTGATTCTCTTTTGGACACATAGCAATCCATAGGTTTTAAGATACTTACTAGTCAGGTACATTCTTAGGCGTTTAATATGGGGTGTTGAGTCCATTTCGTTGAGCAAGGAGTAGCTCTTGTCTATTCCATATTTGGCTTAAGGAACTTTATCTGTGCTCATTTCAATCTCTGGTTTTATGCAGCACCCCAACTCACCTTTCCCCTTAAGCAAGCATAAGTTGGTTTTCTAAACTTGAGACCCTGTTCTGTTTTGGAATTCAGTTCCTGTGTAGCCAAGTTTACATTCCGTGTATTAGTGATATCTTATGATGTTTCTTTTTCTGTGTGACTTATTTCAGTTAGAATCATCGTACCTGAATCCACTCATTATGCTGCTACGGGCCTGATGACATAGATATCATTGCTGAGTGATACTGCATTTTACGTAAGTACCACAAGTTCTTTATCCATTTTTCACTTTCTGTGATATTGAACTTGTACTGTAAACTAGATTCTTGTAAACAGAGGCGTCCCAAACTTTGGGGTGGCTGTGTCATTTTGATTTTAATTTCCCTAAGCTATAGGACCATAAGTGGAAGTGCCCTAGGCTCTGTTGCTTTGTTTCTTAGATGTTTCAGGAAACACCATACACTTCTCCCAAGTGTCTGTTGGCAATTTACATCCCGCCCATTAGCATAACAAGGCTCCCAGTTCTCCATGGCCTGTCCTGCCTTTCTGGATTTTACACTTTTTTCAGATGGCCCTTTTGACCTGGCGGAAGTGAGACTTCATTGTAGTGCAGATTTCCTTTGCAAGTTTGCTTGGTTGGCCAAAAAGGGCGTATGCGTTTTTTCCTGAATATATTCAGGAAAAAACGCATACGCCCTTTTGGGCCAAGTGCATCATTGTGGACGTTCTGCCTCTTTTCCTATGCTTTCAATGCAATTCCAGTCTACCTCCTGAAATCGGTTTCCTGCAATTCTGCCCCGCTCTCAAGTCCTCTTGGCAGCCTTACTTCAGTATATTTTTGGACGATAGCTGTCATTTATAACTCTGCAGGTTTGTGAATTACAGTGCCCCTGAGCTCCTTTCTTCCACTCGCTTTCTTTTGAGCTGGCCGCAACACCGCAGGATGGCTTCAGGCCCTAATCTGGTTCCGGCACGGCACGCTGAGCCTTTGGTTAATTCCTCTTCCTGGTGGGAAATGAGAGTTAAATTTGCCCGTCCAGACACCTCCAGCTAGTCTCTCATTGGTTCTCCCTATTCCTGTTCATCTTCCGCAGAAATTGCAAACTGGGCCAAACAGGAGGTTAAAGGCGCTGACTCTCCAAGTGGGAGAGTGTTAGTAAAGCGTCTGGAATGTTGCACCCGAGTACCAGGGGAGGAAAACTGAGACATATTTGAACACGTCTCCCGTTCACACGGTTGATCATACTCTGGGTTCCACATGCATGTTTTAGCTGAAGGAAGAATACCTTAAACCTGGAGAGTTGAGACCCGTGTAATGGGTACCATGCAATATGACTTCAAAGGGTCTTCATTTGCTCACCGAACCTCTCCAATCCTATCACTGCTGCGTTTATGCCCCTGTACACACGCTTGATTCTCTTTTGGAGACATAGCAATCCATAGGTTTTAAGATACTTACTAGTCAGGTACATTCTTAGGCATTTAATATGGGGTGTTGAGTCCATTTCGTTGAGCAAGGAGTAGCTCTTGTCTATTCCATATTTGGCTTAAGGAACTTTATCTGTGCTCATTTCAATCTCTGGTTTTATGCAGCACCCCAACTCACCTTTCCCCTTAAGCAAGCATAAGTTGATTTTCTAAATTTGAGACCCTGTTCTGTTCTGTAATTCAGTTCCTGTGTAGCCAAGTTTACATTCCGTGTATTACTGATATCTTATGATGTTTCTTTTTCTGTGTGACTTATTTCAGTTAGAATCATCGTACCTGAATCCACTCATTGTGCTGCTAAGGGCCTGATGACATAGATTTCATTGTTGAGTCATATTGCTTTGTAAGTAAATACCACAACTTCTTTATCCATTTTTCACTTTCTGCGATGTTGAACATGTACTGTAAACGAGGTTCTTGTAAACAGAGCCGTTCCAAACTTTGGGGTGGCTGTGTCTTTTTGATTTTAATTTCCCTAAGCTATAGGACCATAAGTGGAAGTGCCCTAGGCTCTGTTGCTTTGTTTTTTAGATGTTTCAGGAAACACCATACACTTCTCCCGAGTGTCTGTTGGCAATTTACATCCCGCCCATCAGCATAACAAGGCTCCCAGTTCTCCATGGCCTGTCCTGCCTTTCTGGATTTTACACTTTTTTCAGATGGCCCTTTTGACCTGGGGGAGTGAGACTTCATTGTAGTGCAGATTTCCTTTGCAAGCTTGCTTGGTTGGCCAAAAAGGGCGTATGCGTTTTTTCCTGAATATATTTAGGAAAAAACGCATACGCCCTTTTTGGCCAAGTGCATCATTGTGGACGTTCTGCCTCTTTTCCTATGCTTTCAATGCAATTCCAGTCTACCTCCTGAAATCGGTTTCCTGCAATTCTGCCCCACTTTCAAGTCCTCTTGGCAGCCTTACTTCAGTATATTTTTGGACGATAGCTGTCATTTATAACTCTGCAGGTTTGTGAATTACAGTGCCCCTGAGCTCCTTTCTTCAACTCGCTTTCTTGTGAGCTGGCCGCAACACCGCAGGATGGCTTCAGGCCCTAATCTGGTTCCGGCATGGCACGCTGAGCCTTTGGTTAATTCCTCTTCCTGGTGGGAAATGAGAGTTAAATTTGCCCGTCCAGACACCTCCAGCTAGTCTCTCATTGGTTCTCGCTATTCCTGTTCATCTTCCGCAGAAATTGCAAACTGGGCCAAACAGGAGGTTAAAGGCGCTGACTCTCCAAGTGGGGAGAGTGTTAGTAAAGTGTCTGGAATGTTGCACCCGAGTACCAGGGGAGGAGAACTGAGACATATTTGAACACGTCTCCCGTTCACACGGTTGATCATACTCTGGGTTCCACATGCATGTTTTAGCTGAAGGAAGAATACCTTAAACCTGGGTAGTTGAAACCCGTGGAATGGGTACCATGCAATATGACTTCAAAGGGTCTTCATTTGCTCACCGAACCTCTCCAATCCTATCACTGCTGCGTTTATGCCCCTGAACACACGCTTGGTTCTCTTTTGGAGACATAGCAATCCATAGGTTTTAAGATACTTACTAGTCAGGTACATTCTTAGGCGTTTAATATGGGGTGTTGAGTCCATTTCGTTGAGCAAGGAGTAGCTCTTGTCTATTCCATATTTGGCTTAAGGAACTTTATCTGTGCTCATTTCAATCTCTGGTTTTATGCAGCACCCCAACTCACCTTTCCCCTTAAGCAAGCATAAGTTGGTTTTCTAAACTTGAGACCCTGTTCTGTTTTGGAATTCAGTTCCTGTGTAGCCAAGTTTACATTCCGTGTATTAGTGATATCTTATGATGTTTCTTTTTCTGTGTGACTTATTTCAGTTAGAATCATCGTACTTGAATCCACTCATTATGCTGCTACGGGCCTGATGACATAGATTTCATTGCTGAGTGATACTGCATTGTACGTAAGTACCACAAGTTCTTTATCCATTTTTCACTTTCTGTGATATTGAACTTGTACGGTAAACGAGGTTCTTGTAAACAGAGCCGTCCCAAACTTTGGGGTGGCTGTGTCTTTTTGATTTTAATTTCCCTAAGCTATAGGACCATAAGTGGAAGTGCCCTAGGCTCTGTTGCTTTGTTTTTTAGATGTTTCAGGAAACACCATACACTTCTCCCGAGTGTCTGTTGGCAATTTACATCCCGCCCATCAGCATAACAAGGCTCCCAGTTCTCCATGGCCTGTCCTGCCTTTCTGGATTTTACACTTTTTTCAGATGGCCCTTTTGACCGGGGGGAAGTGAGACTTCATTGTAGTGCAGATTTCCTTTGCAAGCTTGCTTGGTAGGCCTAAAAGGGCGTATGCGTTTTTTCCTGAATATATTTATGAAAAAACTCATACGCCCTTTTTGGCCAAGTGCATCATTGTGGACGATCTGCCTCTTTTCCTATGCTTTCAATGCAATTCCAGTCTACCTCCTGAAGTCGGTTTCCTGCAATTCTGCCCCGCTTTCAAATCCTCTTGGCAGCCTTACTTCAGTATATTTTTGGACGATAGCTGTCATTTATAACTCTGCAGGTTTGTGAATTACAGTGCCCCTGAGCTCCTTTCTTCAACTCGCTTTCTTTTGAGCTGGCCGCAACACCGCAGGGTGGCTTCAGGCCCTAATCTGGTTCCGGCACGGCACGCTGAGCCTTTGGTTATTTCCTCTTCCTGGTGGGAAATGAGAGTTAAATTTGCCCGTCCAGACACCTCCAGCTAGTCTCTCATTGGTTCTCCCTATTCCTGTTCATCTTCCGCAGAAATTGCAAACTGGGCCAAACAGGAGGTTAAAGGCGCTGACTCTCCAAGTGGGGAGAGTGTTAGTAAAGCGTCTGGAATGTTGCACCCGAGTACAAGGGGAGGAAAACTGAGACATATTTGAACACGTCTCCCGTTCACACGGTTGATCATACTCTGGGTTCCACATGCATGTTTTAGCTGAAGGAAGAATACCTTAAACCTGGAGAGTTGAGACCCGTGTAATGGGTACCATGCAATATGACTTCAAAGGGTCTTCATTTGCTCGCCGAACCTCTCCAATCCTATCACTGCTGCGTTTATGCCCCTGTACACACGCTTGATTCTCTTTTGGAGACATAGCAATCCATAGGTTTTAAGATACTTACTAGTCAGGTACATTCTTAGGCTTTTAATATGGGGTGTTGAGTCCATTTCGTTGAGTAAGGAGTAGCTCTTGTCTATTCCATATTTTTCTTAAGGAACTTTATCTGTGCTCATTTCAATCTCTGGTTTTATGCAGCACCCTAACTCACCTTTCCCCTTAAGCAAGCATAAGTTGGTTTTCTAAACTTGAGATCCTGTTCTGTTTTGGAATTCAGTTCCTGTGTAGCCAAGTTTACATTCCGTGTGTTAGTGATATCTTATGATGTTTCTTTTTCTGTGTGACTTATTTCAGTTAGAATCATCGTACCTGAATCCACTCATTATGCTGCTACGGGCCTGATGACATAGATTTCATTGCTGAGTGATACTGCATTGTACGTAAGTACCACAAGTTCTTTATCCATTTTTCACTTTCTGTGATATTGAACTTGTACTGTAAACTAGATTCTTGTAAACAGAGGCGTCCCAAACTTTGGGGTGGCTGTGTCTTTTTGATTTTAATTTCCCTAAGCTATAGGACCATAAGTGGAAGTGCCCTAGGCTCTGTTGCTTTGTTTTTTAGATGTTTCAGGAAACACCATACACTTCTCCCAAGTGTCTGTTGGCAATTTACATCCCGCCCATTAGCATAACAAGGCTCCCAGTTCTCCATGGCCTGTCCTGCCTTTCTGGATTTTACACTTTTTTCAGATGGCCCTTTTGACCTGGCGGAAGTGAGACTTCATTGTAGTGCAGATTTCCTTTGCAAGTTTGCTTGGTTGGCCAAAAAGGGCGTATGCGTTTTTTCCTGAATATATTCAGGAAAAAACGCATACGCCCTTTTGGGCCAAGTGCATCATTGTGGACGTTCTGCCTCTTTTCCTATGCTTTCAATGCAATTCCAGTCTACCTCCTGAAATCGGTTTCCTGCAATTCTGCCCCGCTCTCAAGTCCTCTTGGCAGCCTTACTTCAGTATATTTTTGGACGATAGCTGTCATTTATAACTCTGCAGGTTTGTGAATTACAGTGCCCCTGAGCTCCTTTCTTCAACTCGCTTTCTTTTGAGCTGGCCGCAACACCGCAGGATGGCTTCAGGCCCTAATCTGGTTCCGGCACGGCACGCTGAGCCTTTGGTTAATTCCTCTTCCTGGTGGGAAATGAGAGTTAAATTTGCCCGTCCAGACACCTCCAGCTAGTCTCTCATTGGTTCTCCCTATTCCTGTTCATCTTCCGCAGAAATTGCAAACTGGGCCAAACAGGAGGTTAAAGGCGCTGACTCTCCAAGTGGGAGAGTGTTAGTAAAGCGTCTGGAATGTTGCACCCGAGTACCAGGGGAGGAAAACTGAGACATATTTGAACACGTCTCCCGTTCACACGGTTGATCATACTCTGGGTTCCACATGCATGTTTTAGCTGAAGGAAGAATACCTTAAACCTGGAGAGTTGAGACCCGTGTAATGGGTACCATGCAATATGACTTCAAAGGGTCTTCATTTGCTCACCGAACCTCTCCAATCCTATCACTGCTGCGTTTATGCCCCTGTACACACGCTTGATTCTCTTTTGGAGACATAGCAATCCATAGGTTTTAAGATACTTACTAGTCAGGTACATTCTTAGGCATTTAATATGGGGTGTTGAGTCCATTTCGTTGAGCAAGGAGTAGCTCTTGTCTATTCCATATTTGGCTTAAGGAACTTTATCTGTGCTCATTTCAATCTCTGGTTTTATGCAGCACCCCAACTCACCTTTCCCCTTAAGCAAGCATAAGTTGATTTTCTAAATTTGAGACCCTGTTCTGTTCTGTATTTCAGTTCCTGTGTAGCCAAGTTTACATTCCGTGTATTACTGATATCTTATGATGTTTCTTTTTCTGTGTGACTTATTTCAGTTAGAATCATCGTACCTGAATCCACTCATTGTGCTGCTAAGGGCCTGATTACATAGATTTCATTGTTGAGTCATATTGCTTTGTAAGTAAATACCACAACTTCTTTATCCATTTTTCACTTTCTGCGATGTTGAACATGTACTGTAAACGAGGTTCTTGTAAACAGAGCCGTTCCAAACTTTGGGGTGGCTGTGTCTTTTTGATTTTAATTTCCCTAAGCTATAGGACCATAAGTGGAAGTGCCCTAGGCTCTGTTGCTTTGTTTTTTAGATGTTTCAGGAAACACCATACACTTCTCCCGAGTGTCTGTTGGCAATTTACATCCCGCCCATCAGCATAACAAGGCTCCCAGTTCTCCATGGCCTGTCCTGCCTTTCTGGATTTTACACTTTTTTCAGATTGCCCTTTTGACCTGGGGGAGTGAGACTTCATTGTAGTGCAGATTTCCTTTGCAAGCTTGCTTGGTTGGCCAAAAAGGGCGTATGCGTTTTTTCCTGAATATATTTAGGAAAAAACGCATACGCCCTTTTTGGCCAAGTGCATCATTGTGGACGTTCTGCCTCTTTTCCTATGCTTTCAATGCAATTCCAGTCTACCTCCTGAAATCGGTTTCCTGCAATTCTGCCCCACTTTCAAGTCCTCTTGGCAGCCTTACTTCAGTATATTTTTGGACGATAGCTGTCATTTATAACTCTGCAGGTTTGTGAATTACAGTGCCCCTGAGCTCCTTTCTTCAACTCGCTTTCTTGTGAGCTGGCCGCAACACCGCAGGATGGCTTCAGGCCCTAATCTGGTTCCGGCATGGCACGCTGAGCCTTTGGTTAATTCCTCTTCCTGGTGGGAAATGAGAGTTAAATTTGCCCGTCCAGACACCTCCAGCTAGTCTCTCATTGGTTCTCGCTATTCCTGTTCATCTTCCGCAGAAATTGCAAACTGGGCCAAACAGGAGGTTAAAGGCGCTGACTCTCCAAGTGGGGAGAGTGTTAGTAAAGTGTCTGGAATGTTGCACCCGAGTACCAGGGGAGGAGAACTGAGACATATTTGAACACGTCTCCCGTTCACACGGTTGATCATACTCTGGGTTCCACATGCATGTTTTAGCTGAAGGAAGAATACCTTAAACCTGGGTAGTTGAAACCCGTGGAATGGGTACCATGCAATATGACTTCAAAGGGTCTTCATTTGCTCACCGAACCTCTCCAATCCTATCACTGCTGCGTTTATGCCCCTGAACACACGCTTGGTTCTCTTTTGGAGACATAGCAATCCATAGGTTTTAAGATACTTACTAGTCAGGTACATTCTTAGGCGTTTAATATGGGGTGTTGAGTTCATTTCGTTGAGCAAGGAGTAGCTCTTGTCTATTCCATATTTGGCTTAAGGAACTTTATCTGTGCTCATTTCAATCTCTGGTTTTATGCAGCACCCCAACTCACCTTTCCCCTTAAGCAAGCATAAGTTGGTTTTCTAAACTTGAGACCCTGTTCTGTTTTGGAATTCAGTTCCTGTGTAGCCAAGTTTACATTCCGTGTATTAGTGATATCTTATGATGTTTCTTTTTCTGTGTGACTTATTTCAGTTAGAATCATCGTACTTGAATCCACTCATTATGCTGCTACGGGCCTGATGACATAGATTTCATTGCTGAGTGATACTGCATTGTACGTAAGTACCACAAGTTCTTTATCCATTTTTCACTTTCTGTGATATTGAACTTGTACGGTAAACGAGGTTCTTGTAAACAGAGCCGTCCCAAACTTTGGGGTGGCTGTGTCTTTTTGATTTTAATTTCCCTAAGCTATAGGACCATAAGTGGAAGTGCCCTAGGCTCTGTTGCTTTGTTTTTTAGATGTTTCAGGAAACACCATACACTTCTCCCGAGTGTCTGTTGGCAATTTACATCCCGCCCATCAGCATAACAAGGCTCCCAGTTCTCCATGGCCTGTCCTGCCTTTCTGGATTTTACACTTTTTTCAGATGGCCCTTTTGACCGGGGGGAAGTGAGACTTCATTGTAGTGCAGATTTCCTTTGCAAGCTTGCTTGGTAGGCCTAAAAGGGCGTATGCGTTTTTTCCTGAATATATTTATGAAAAAACTCATACGCCCTTTTTGGCCAAGTGCATCATTGTGGACGATCTGCCTCTTTTCCTATGCTTTCAATGCAATTCCAGTCTACCTCCTGAAGTCGGTTTCCTGCAATTCTGCCCCGCTTTCAAATCCTCTTGGCAGCCTTACTTCAGTATATTTTTGGACGATAGCTGTCATTTATAACTCTGCAGGTTTGTGAATTACAGTGCTCCTGAGCTCCTTTCTTCAACTCGCTTTCTTTTGAGCTGGCCGCAACACCGCAGGGTGGCTTCAGGCCCTAATCTGGTTCCGGCACGGCACGCTGAGCCTTTGGTTATTTCCTCTTCCTGGTGGGAAATGAGAGTTAAATTTGCCCGTCCAGACACCTCCAGCTAGTCTCTCATTGGTTCTCCCTATTCCTGTTCATCTTCCGCAGAAATTGCAAACTGGGCCAAACAGGAGGTTAAAGGCGCTGACTCTCCAAGTGGGGAGAGTGTTAGTAAAGCGTCTGGAATGTTGCACCCGAGTACAAGGGGAGGAAAACTGAGACATATTTGAACACGTCTCCCGTTCACACGGTTGATCATACTCTGGGTTCCACATGCATGTTTTAGCTGAAGGAAGAATACCTTAAACCTGGAGAGTTGAGACCCGTGTAATGGGTACCATGCAATATGACTTCAAAGGGTCTTCATTTGCTCGCCGAACCTCTCCAATCCTATCACTGCTGCGTTTATGCCCCTGTACACACGCTTGATTCTCTTTTGGAGACATAGTAATCCATAGGTTTTAAGATACTTACTAGTCAGGTACATTCTTAGGCGTTTAATATGGGGTGTTGAGTCCATTTCGTTGAGCAAGGAGTAGCTCTTGTCTATTCCATATTTGGCTTAAGGAACTTTATCTGTGCTCATTTCAATCTCTGGTTTTATGCAGCACCCCAACTCACCTTTCCCCTTAAGCAAGCATAAGTTGGTTTTCTAAACTTGAGATCCCGTTCTGTTTTGGAATTCAGTTCCTGTGTAGCCAAGTTTACATTCCGTGTGTTAGTGATATCTTATGATGTTTCTTTTTCTGTGTGACTTATTTCAGTTAGAATCATCGTACCTGAATCCACTCATTATGCTGCTACGGGCCTGATGACATAGATTTCATTGCTGAGTGATACTGCATTGTACGTAAGTACCACAAGTTCTTTATCCATTTTTCACTTTCTGTGATATTGAACATGTACAGTAAACGAGGTTCTTGTAAACAGAGGCGTCCCAAACTTTGGGGTGGCTGTGCCTTTTTGATTTTCATTTCCCTAAGCTATAGGACCATAAGTGGAAGTGCCCTAGGCTCTGTTGCTTTGTTTTTTAGATGTTTCAGGAAACACCATACACTTCTCCCGAGTGTCTGTTGGCAATTTACATCCCGCCCATCAGCATAACAAGGCTCCCAGTTCTCCATGGCCTGTCCTGCCTTTCTGGATTTTACACTTTTTTCAGATGGCCCTTTTGACCGGGGGGAAGTGAGACTTCATTGTAGTGCAGATTTCCTTTGCAAGCTTGTTTGGTTGACCAAAAAGGGCGTATGCGTTTTTTCCTGAATATATTCAGGAAAAAACGCATATGCCCTTTTTGGCCAAGTGCATCATTGTGGACGTTCTGCCTCTTTTCCTATGCTTTCAATGCAATTCCAGTCTACCTCCTGAAATCGGTTTCCTGCAATTCTGCCCCGCTTTCAAGTCCTCCTGGCAGCCTTACTTCAGTATATTTTTGGACGATAGCTGTCATTTATAACTCTGCAGGTTTGTGAATTACAGTGCCCCTGAGCTCCTTTCTTCAACTCGTTTTCTTTTGAGCTGGCCGCAACACCGCAGGATGGCTTCAGGCCCTAATCTGGTTCCGGCACGGCACGCTGAGCCTTTGGTTAATTCCTCTTCCTGGAGGGAAATGAGAGTTAAATTTGCCCGTCCAGACACCTCCAGCTAGTCTATCATTGGTTCTCCCTATTCCTGTTCATCTTCCGCAGAAATTGCAAACTGGGCCAAACAGGAGGTTAAAGGCGCTGACTCTCCAAGTGGGGAGAGTGTTAGTAAAGCGTCTGGAATGTTGCACCCGAGTAACAGGGTACGAAAACTGAGACATATTTGAACACGTCTCCCGTTCACATGGTTGATCATACTCTGGGTTCCACATGCATGTTTTAGCTGAAGGAAGAAAACCTTAAACCTGGAGAGTTGAGACCCGTGGAATGGGTACCATGCAATATGACTTCAAAGGGTCTTCATTTGCTCACCGAACCTCTCCAATCCTATCACTGCTGCGTTTATGCCCCTGTACACACGCTTGATTCTCTTTTGGAGACATAACAATCCATAGGTTTTAAGATACTTACTAGTCAGGTACATTCTTAGGCGTTTAATATGGGGTGTTGAGTCCATTTAATTGAGCAAGGAGTAGCTCTTGTCTATTCCATATTTGGCTTAAAGAACTTTATCTTTGCTCATTTCAATCTCTGTTTTTATGCAGCACCCCAACTCACCTTTCCCCTTAAGCAAGCATAAGTTGGTTTTCTAAACTTGAGACCCTGTTCTGTTTTGGAATTCAGTTCCTGTGTAGCCAAGTTTACATTCCGTGTATTACTGATATCTTATGATGTTTCTTTTTCTGTGTGACTTATTTCAGTTAGAATCATCGTACCTGAATCCACTCATTATGCTGCTACGGGCCTGATGACATAGATTTCATTGCTGAGTGATACTGCATTGTACGTAAGTACCACAAGTTCTTTATCCATTTTTCACTTTCTGTGATATTGAACTTGTACGGTAAACGAGGTTCTTGTAAACAGAGGCGTCCCAAACTTTGGGGTGGCTGTGTCTTTTTGATTTTCATTTCCCTAAGCTATAGGACCATAAGTGGAAGTGCCCTAGGCTCTGTTGCTTTGTTTTTTAGATATTTCAGGAAACACCATACACTTCTCCCGAGTGTCTGTTGGCAATTTACATCCCGCCCATCAGCATAACAAGGCTCCCAGTTCTCCATGGCCTGTCCTGCCTTTCTGGATTTTACACTTTTTTCAGATGGCCCTTTTGACCGGGGGGAAGTGAGACTTCATTGTAGTGCAGATTTCCATTGCAAGCTTGTTTGGTTGACCAAAAAGGGCGTATGCGTTTTTTCCTGAATATATTTAGGAAAAAACTCATACGCCCTTTTTGGCCAAGTGCATCATTGTGGACGTTCTGCCTCTTTTCCTATGCTTTCAATGCAATTCCAGTCTACCTCCTGAAATCGGTTTCCTGCAATTCTGCCCCGCTTTCAAGTCCTCTTGGCAGCCTTACTTCAGTATATTTTTGGACGATAGCTGTCATTTATAACTCTGCAGGTTTGTGAATTACAGTGCCCCTGAGTTCCTTTCTTCAACTCGCTTTCTTTTGAGCTGGCCGCAACACCGCAGGATGGCTTCAGGCCCAAATGTGGTTCTGGCACGGCACGCTGAGCCTTTGGTTATTTCCTCTTCCTGGTGGGAAATGAGTGTTAAATTTGCCCGTCCAGACACCTCCAGCTAGTCTCTCATTGGTTCTCGCTATTCCTGTTCATCTTCCACAGAAATTGCAAACTGGGACAAACAGGAGGTTAAAGGCGCTGACTCTCCTAGTGGGGAGAGTGTTAGTAAAGCGTCTGGAATGTTGCACCCGAGTACCAGGGTATGAAAACTGAGACATATTTGAACACGTCTCCCAATCACATGGTTGATCATACTCTAGGTTCCACATGCATGTTTTAGATGAAGGAAGAATACCTTAATCCTGGGTAGTTGAAACCTTTGGAATCGGTACCATGCAATATGACTTCAAAGGGTCTTCATTTGCTCACCGAACCTCTCCAATCCTATCACTGCTGCGTTTATGCCCCTGTACACATGCTTGATTCTCTTTCGGAGACATAGCAATCCATAGGTTTTAAGATACTTACTAGTCACGTACATTCTTAGGCGTTTAATATGCGGTGTTGAGTCCATTTCGTTGAGCAAGGAGTAGCTCTTGTCTATTCCATATTTGGCTTAAGGAACTTTATCTGTGCTCATTTCAATCTCTGGTTTTATGCAGCACCCCAACTCACCTTTACCCTTAAGCAAGCATAAGTTGGTTTTCTAAATTTGAGACCCTTTTCTGTTCTGTAATTCAGTTCCTGTGTAACCAAGTTTACATTCCGTGTATTAGTGATATCTTATGATGTTTCTTTTTCTGTGTGACTTATTTCAGTTAGAATCATCGTACCTGAATCCACTCATTGTGCTGCTACGGGCCTGATGACATAGATTTCATTGCTGAGTGATACTGCATTGTATGTAAGTACCACAAGTTCTTTATCCATTTTTCACTTTCTGCGATGTTGAACTTGTACTGTAAACGAGGTTCTAGTAAACAGAGCCGTTGCAAACTTTGGGGTGGCTGTGTCTTTTTGATTTTAATTTCCCTAAGCTATAGGACCATAAGTGGAAGTGCCCTTGGCTCTGTTGCTTTGTTTTTTAGATGTTTCAGGAAACACCATACACTTCTCCCGAGTGTCTGTTGGCAGTTTACATCCCGCCCATCAGCATAACAAGGCTCCCAGTTCTCCATGGCCTGTCCTGCCTTTCTGGATTTTACACTTTTTTCAGATGGCCCTTTTGACCGGGGGGAAGTGAGACTTCATTGTAGTGCAGATTTCCTTTGCAAGCTTGCTTGGTTGGCCAAAAAGGGAGTATGGGTTTTTTCCTGAATATATTCAGGAAAAAACGCATACACCCTTTTTGGCCAAGTGCATCATTGTGGACGTTCTGCCTCTTTTCCTATGCTTTCAATGCAATTCCAGTCTACCTCCTGAAATCGGTTTCCTGCAATTCTGCCCCGCTTTCAAGTCCTCTTGGCAGCCTTACTTCAGTATAATTTTGGACGATAGCTGTCATTTATAACTCTGCAGGTTTGTGCATTACAGTGCCCCTGAGCTCCTTTCTTCAACTCGCTTTCTTTTGAGCTGGCCACAACACCACAGAATGGCTTCAGGCCCTAATGTGGTTCTGGCACGGCACGCTGAGCCTTTGGTTATTTCCTCTTCCTGGTGGGAAATGAGTGTTAAATTTGCCCGTCCAGACACCTCCAGCTAGTCTCTCATTGGTTCTCGCTATTCCTGTTCATCTTCCACAGAAATTGCAAACTGGGCCAAACAGGAGGTTAAAGGCGCTGACGCTCCAATTGGGGAGAGTGTTGGTAAAGCGTCTGGAATGTTGCACCCGAGTACCAGGGGAGGAAAACTGAGACATATTTGAACACGTCTCCCGTTCACACGGTTGATCATACTCTGGGTTCCACATGCATGTTTTAGCTGAAGGAAGAATACCTTAAACCTGGAGAGTTGAGACCCGTGTAATGGGTACCATGCAATATGACTTCAAAGGGTCTTCATTTGCTCACCGAACCTCTCCAATCCTATCACTGCTGCGTTTATGCCCCTGTACGCACGCTTGATTCTCTTTTGGAGACATAACAATCCATAGGTTTTAAGATACTTACTAGTCAGGTACATTCTTAGGCGTTTAATATGCGGTGTTGAGTCCATTTCGTTGAGCAAGGAGTAGCTCTTGTCTATTCCATATTTGGCTTAAGGAACTTTATCTGTGCTCATTTCAATCTCTGGTTTTATGCAGCACCCCAACTCACCTTTCCCCTTAAGCAAGCATAAGTTGGTTTTCTACATTTGAGACCCTGTTCTGTCTTGGAATTCAGTTCCTGTGTAGCCAAGGTTACATTCCGTGTATTAGTGATATCTTATGATGTTTCTTTTTCTGTGTGACTTATTTCAGTTAGAATCATCGTACCTGAATCCACTCATTATGCTGCTACGGGCCTGATGACATAGATTTCATTGCTGAGTGATACTGCATTGTACGTAAGTACCACAAGTTCTTTATCCATTTTTCTCTTTCTGTGATATTGAACTTGTACGGTAAACGAGGTTCTTGTAAACAGAGGCGTCCCAAACTTTGGGGTGGCTGTGTCTTTTTGATTTTAATTTCCCTAAGCTATAGGACCATAAGTGGAAGTGCCCTAGGCTCTGTTGCTTTGTTTTTTAGATGTTTCCTGAAACACCATACACTTCTCCCGAGTGTCTGTTGGCAATTTACATCCCGCCCATCAGCATAACAAGGCTCCCAGTTCTCCATGGCCTGTCCTGCCTTTCTGGATTTTACACTTTTTTCAGATGGCCCTTTTGACCGGGGGGAAGTGAGACTTCATTGTAGTGCAGATTTCCTTTGCAAGCTTGCTTGGTTGGCCAAAAAGGGCGTATGCGTTTTTTCCTGAATATATTCAGGAAAAAACGCATACGCCCTTTTTGGCCAAGTGCATCATTGTGGACGTTCTGCCTCTTTTCCTATGCTTTCAATGCAATTCCAGTCTACCTCCTGAAATCGGTTTCCTGCAATTCTGCCCCGCTTTCAAGTCCTCTTGGCAGCCTTACTTCAGTATATTTTTGGACGATAGCTGTCATTTATAACTCTGCAGGTTTGTGAATTACAGTGTTCCTGAGCTCCTTTCTTCAACTCGCTTTCTTGTGACCTGGCCGCAACACCGCAGGATGGCTTCAGGCCCTAATTTGGTTCCGGCACGGCACGCTCAGCCTTTCGTTATTTCCTCTTCCTGGTGGGAAATGAGAGTTAAATTTGCCCGTCCAGACACCTCCAGCTAGTCTCTCATTGGTTCTCGCTATTCCTGTTCATCTTCCGCAGAAATTGCAAACTGGGCCAAACAGGAGGTTAAAGGGACTGACTCTCCAAGTCGGGAGAGTGTTAGTAAAGCGTCTGGAATGTTGCACCCGAGTACCAGGGTACGAAAACTGAGACATATTTGAACACGTCTCCCGATCACATGGTTGATCATACTCTAGGTTCCACATGCATGATTTAGCTGAAGGAAGAATACCTTAAACCTGGGTAGTTGGAACCTGTGGAATGGGTAGCATGCAATATGACTTCAAAGGGTCTTCATTTGCTCACCGAACCTCTCCAATCCTATCACTGCTGCGTTTATGCCCCTGTACACATGCTTGATTCTCTTCCGGAGACAAAGCAATCCATAGGTTTTAAGATACTTACTAGTGAGGTACATTCTTAGGCGTTTAATATGCGGTGTTGAGTCCATTTCGTTGAGCAAGGAGTAGCTCTTGTCTATTCCATATTTGGCTTAAGGAACTTTATCTGTGCTCATTTCAATCTCTGGTTTTATGCAGCACCCCAACTCACCTTTCCCCTTAAGCAAGCATAAGTGGGTTTTCTAAATTTGAGACACTGTTCTGTTCTGTAATTCAGTTCCTGTGTAGCCAAGTTTACATTCCGTGTATTACTGATATCTTATGATGTTTCTTTTTCTGTGTGACTTATTTCAGTTAGAATCATCATACCTGAATCCACTCATTGTGCTGCTAAGGGCCTGATGACATAGATTTCATTGCTGAGTGATATTGCTTTGTAAGTAAATACCACAACTTCTTTATCCATTTTTCACTTTCTGCGATGTTGAACTTGTACTGTAAACGAGGTTCTTGTAAACAGAGCCGTTGCAAACTTTGGGGTGGCTTTGTCTTTTTGATTTTAATTTCCCTAAGCTATAGGACCATAAGTGGAAGTGCCCTAGGCTCTGTTGCTTTGTTTTTTAGATGTTTCAGGAAACACCATACACTTCTCCCGAGTGTCTGTTGGCAATTTACATCCCGCCCATCAGCATAACAAGGCTCCCAGTTCTCCATGGCCTGTCCTGCCTTTCTGGATTTTACACTTTTTTCAGATGGCCCTTTTGACCGGGGGGAAGTGAGACTTCATTGTAGTGCAGATTTCCTTTGCAAGTTTGCTTGCTTGGCCAAAAAGTGCATATGCGTTTTTTCCTGAATATATTCAGGAAAAAATGCATACGCCCTTTTTGGCCAAGTGCATCATTGTGGACGTTCTGCCTCTTTTCCTATGCTTTCAATGCAATTCCAGTCTACCTCCTGAAATCGGTTTCCTGCAATTCTGCCCCGCTTTCAAGTCCTCTTGGCAGCCTTACTTCAGTATATTTTTGGACGATAGCTGTCATTTATAACTCTGCAGGTTTGTGAATTACAGTGCCCCTGAGCTCCTTTCTTCAATTCGCTTTCTGTTGAGCTGGCTGCAACACCACAGGATGGCTTCAGGCCCTAATATGGTTCTGGCACGGCACGCTGAGCCTTTGGTTATTTCCTCTTCCTGGTGGGAAATGAGAGTTAAATTTGCCCGTCCAGACACCTCCAGCTAGTCTCTCATTGGTTCTCGCTATTCCTGTTCATCTTCCGCAGAAATTGCAAACTGGGCCAAACAGGAGGTTAAAGGCGCTGACTCTCCAAGTGGGGAGAGTGTTAGTAAAGCGTCTGGAATGTTGCACCCGAGTACCAGGGTACCAAAACTGAGACATATTTGAACACGTCTCCCGATCACATGGTTGATCATACTCTAGGTTCCACATGCATGTTTTAGCTGAAGGAAGAATACCTTAAAACTGGGTAGTTGAAACCCGTGGAATGGGTACCATGCAATATGACTTCAAAGGGTCTTCATTTGCTCACCGAACCTCTCCAATCCTATCACTGCTGCGTTTATGCCCCTGTACACATGCTTGATTCTCTTTCGGAGACATAGCAATCCGTAGGTTTTAAGATACTTACTAGTCAGGTACATTCTTAGGCGTTTAATATGCGGTGTTGAGTCCATTTCGTTGAGCAAGGAGTAGCTCTTGTCTATTCCATATTTGGCTTAAGGAACTTTATCTGTGCTCATTTCAATCTCTGTTTTTATGCAGCACCCCAACTCACCTTACCCCTTAAGCAAGCATAAGTTGGTTTTCTACATTTGAGACCCTGTTCTGTCTTGGAATTCAGTTCCTGTGTAGCCAAGTTTACATTCCGTGTATTACTGATATCTTATGATGTTTCTTTTTCTGTGTGACTTATTTCAGTTAGAATCATCATACCTGAATCCACTCATTGTGCTGCTAAGGGCCTGATGACATAGATTTCATTGCTGAGTGATATTGCTTTGTAAGTAAATACCACAACTTCTTTATCCATTTTTCACTTTCTGTGATATTGAACTTGTACGGTAAACGAGGTTCTTGTAAACAGAGGCGTCCCAAACTTTGGGGTGGCTGTGTCTTTTTGATTTTAATTTCCCTAAGCTATAGGACCATAAGTGGAAGTGCCCTAGGCTCTGTTGCTTTGTTTTTTAGATGTTTCAGGAAACACCATACACTTCTCCCGAGTGTCTGTTGGCAATTTACATCCCAGCCATCAGCATAACAAGGCTCCCAGTTCTCCATGGCCTGTCCTGCCTTTCTGGATTTTACACTTTTTTCAGATGGCCCTTTTGACCGGGGGGAAGTGAGACTTCATTGTAGTGCAGATTTCCTTTGCAAGTTTGCTTGCTTGGCCAAAAAGGGCATATGCGTTTTTTCCTGAATATATTCAGGAAAAAACGCATACGCCCTTTTTGGCCAAGTGCATCATTGTGGACGTTCTGCCTCTTTTCCTATGCTTTCAATGCAATTCCAGTCTACCTCCTGAAATCGGTTTCCTGCAATTCTGCCCCGAATTCAAGTCCTCTTGGCAGCCTTACTTCAGTATATTTTTGGACGATAGCTGTCATTTATAACTCTGCAGGTTTGTGAATTACAGTGCCCCTGAGCTCCTTTCTTCAATTCGCTTTCTGTTGAGCTGGCCGCAACACCACAGGATGGCTTCAGGCCCTAATGTGGTTCTGGCACGGCACGCTGAGCCTTTGATTATTTCCTCTTCCTGGTGGGAAATGAGAGTTAAATTTGCCCGTCCAGACACCTCCAGCTAGTCTCTCATTGGTTCTCACTATTCCTGTTCATCTTCCGCAGAAATTGCAAACTGGGCCAAACAGGAGGTTAAAGGCGCTGACTCTCCAAGTGGGGAGAGTGTTAGTAAAGTGTCTGGAATGTTGCACCCGAGTACCAGGGTACGAAAACTGAGACATATTTGAACACGTCTCCCGATCACATGGTTGATCATACTCTAGGTTCCACATGCATGTTTTAGCTGAAGGAAGAATACCTTAAACCTGGGTAGTTGAAACCCGTGGAATGGGTACCATGCAATATGACTTCAAAGGGTCTTCATTTGCTCACCGAACCTCTCCAATCCTATCACTGCTGCGTTTATACCCCTGTACACATGCTTGATTCTCTTTTGGACACATAGCAATCCATAGGTTTTAAGATACTTACTAGTCAGGTACATTCTTAGGCGTTTAATATAGGGTGTTGAGTCCATTTCGTTGAGCAAGGAGTAGCTCTTGTCTATTCCATATTTGGCTTAAGGAACTTTATCTGTGCTCATTTCAATCTCTGGTTTTATGCAGCACCCCAACTCACCTTTCCCCTTAAGCAAGCATAAGTTGGTTTTCTAAACTTGAGACCCTGTTCTGTTTTGGAATTCAGTTCCTGTGTAGCCAAGTTTACATTCCGTGTATTAGTGATATCTTACGATGTTTCTTTTTCTGTGTGACTTATTTCAGTTAGAATCATCGTACCTGAATCCACTCATTGTGCTGCTAAGGGCCTGATGACATAGATTTCATTGTTGAGTCATATTGCTTTGTAAGTAAATACCACAACTTCTTTATCCATTTTTCACTTTCTGCGATGTTGAACATGTACGGTAAACGAGGTTCTTGTAAACAGAGCCGTTCCAAACTTTGGGGTGGCTGTGTCTTTTTGATTTTAATTTCCCTAAGCTATAGGACCATAAGTGGAAGTGCCCTAGGCTCTGTTGCTTTGTTTTTTAGATGTTTCAGGAAACACCATACACTTCTCCCGAGTGTCTGTTGGCAATTTACATCCCGCCCATCTGCATAACAAGGCTCCCAGTTCTCCATGGCCTTTCCTGCCTTTCTGGATTTTACACTTTTTTCAGATGGCCCTTTTGACCGGGGGGAAGTGAGACTTCATTGTAGTGCAGATTTCCTTTGCAAGCTTGCTTGGTTGGCCAAAAAGGGAGTATGGGTTTTTTCCAGAATATATTCAGGAAAAAACGCATGCACCCTTTTTGGCCAAGTGCATCATTGTGGACGTTCTGCCTCTTTTCCTATGCTTTCAATGCAATTCCAGTCTACCTCCTGAAATCGGTTTCCTGCAATTCTGCCCCGCTCTCAATTCCTCTTGGCAGCCTTACTTCAGTATATTTTTGGACGATAGCTGTCATTTATAACTCTGCAGGTTTGTGAATTACAGTGCCCCTGAGCTCCTTTCTTCAACTCGCTTTCTTTTGAGCTGGCCGCAACACCGCAGGATGGCTTCAGGCCCTAATGTGGTTCTGGCTCGGCACGCTGAGCCTTTGGTTATTTCCTCTTCCTGGTGGGAAATGAGAGTTAAATTTGCCCGTCCAGACACCTCCAGCTAGTCCCTCATTGGTTCTCGCTATTCCTGTTCATCTTCCACAGAAATTGCAAACTGCGCCAAACAGGAGGTTAAAGGCGCTGACTCTCCAATTGGGGAGAGTATTAGTAAAGCGTCTGGAATGTTGCACCCGAGTACCAGGGGAGGAAAACTGAGACATATTTGAACACGTCTCCCGTTCACACGGTTGATCATACTCTGGGTTCCACATGCATGTTTTAGCTGAAGGAAGAATACCTTAAACCTGGAGAGTTGAGACCCGTGTAATGGGTACCATGCAATATGACTTCAAAGGGTCTTCATTTGCTCACCGAACCTCTCCAATCCTATCACTGCTGCGTTTATGCCCCTGTACACACGCTTGATTCTCTTTTGGAGACATAGCAATCCATAGGTTTTAAGATACTTACTAGTCAGGTACATTCTTAGCCGTTTAATATGGGGTGTTGAGTCCATTTCGTTGAGTAAGGAGTAGCTCTTGTCTATTCCATATTTGGCTTAAGGAAATTTATCTGTGCTCATTTCAATCTCTGGTTTTATGCAGCACCCCAACTCACCTTTCCCCTTAAGCAAGCAGAAGTTGGTTTTCTACATTTGAGACCCTGTTCTCTCTTGGAATTCAGTTCCTGTGTAGCCAAGTTTACATTCCGTGTATTAGTGATAACTTATGATGTTTCTTTTTCTGTGTGACTTATTTCAGTTAGAATCATCGTACCTGAATCCACTCATTATGCTGCTACGGGCCTGATGACATAGATATCATTGCTGAGTGATACTGCATTTTACGTAAGTACCACAAGTTCTTTATCCATTTTTCACTTTCTGTGATATTGAACTTGTACTGTAAACTAGATTCTTGTAAACAGAGGCGTCCCAAACTTTGGGGTGGCTGTGTCTTTTTGATTTTAATTTCCCTAAGCTATAGGACCATAAGTGGAAGTGCCCTAGGCTCTGTTGCTTTGTTTTTTAGATGTTTCAGGAAACACCATACACTTCTCCCAAGTGTCTGTTGGCAATTTACATCCCGCCCATTAGCATAACAAGGCTCCCAGTTCTCCATGGCCTGTCCTGCCTTTCTGGATTTTACACTTTTTTCAGATGGCCCTTTTGACCTGGCGGAAGTGAGACTTCATTGTAGTGCAGATTTCCTTTGCAAGTTTGCTTGGTTGGCCAAAAAGGGCGTATGCGTTTTTTCCTGAATATATTCAGGAAAAAATGCATACGCCCTTTTGGGCCAAGTGCATCATTGTGGACGTTCTGCCTCTTTTCCTATGCTTTCAATGCAATTCCAGTCTACCTCCTGAAATCGGTTTCCTGCAATTCTGCCCCGCTCTCAAGTCCTCTTGGCAGCCTTACTTCAGTATATTTTTGGACGATAGCTGTCATTTATAACTCTGCAGGTTTGTGAATTACAGTGCCCCTGAGCTCCTTTCTTCAACTCGCTTTCTTTTGAGCTGGCCGCAACACCGCAGGATGGCTTCAGGCCCTAATCTGGTTCCGGCACGGCACGCTGAGCCTTTGGTTAATTCCTCTTCCTGGTGGGAAATGAGAGTTAAATTTGCCCGTCCAGACACCTCCAGCTAGTCTCTCATTGGTTCTCCCTATTCCTGTTCATCTTCCGCAGAAATTGCAAACTGGGCCAAACAGGAGGTTAAAGGCGCTGACTCTCCAAGTGGGAGAGTGTTAGTAAAGCGTCTGGAATGTTGCACCCGAGTACCAGGGGAGGAAAACTGAGACATATTTGAACACGTCTCCCGTTCACACGGTTGATCATACTCTGGGTTCCACATGCATGTTTTAGCTGAAGGAAGAATACCTTAAACCTGGAGAGTTGAGACCCGTGTAATGGGTACCATGCAATATGACTTCAAAGGGTCTTCATTTGCTCACCGAACCTCTCCAATCCTATCACTGCTGCGTTTATGCCCCTGAACACACGTTTGGTTCTCTTTTGGAGACATAGCAATCCATAGGTTTTAAGATACTTACTAGTCAGGTACATTCTTAGGCGTTTAATATGGGGTGTTGAGTCCATTTCGTTGAGCAAGGAGTAGCTCTTGTCTATTCCATATTTGGCTTAAGGAACTTTATCTGTGCTCGTTTCAATCTCTGGTTTTATGCAGCACCCCAACTCACCTTTCCCCTTAAGCAAGCATAAGTTGGTTTTCTAAACTTGAGACCCTGTTCTGTTTTGGAATTCAGTTCCTGTGTAGCCAAGTTTACATTCCGTGTATTAGTGATATCTTATGATGTTTCTTTTTCTGTGTGACTTATTTCAGTTAGAATCATCGTACTTGAATCCACTCATTATGCTGCTACGGGCCTGATGACATAGATTTCATTGCTGAGTGATACTGCATTGTACGTAAGTACCACAAGTTCTTTATCCATTTTTCACTTTCTGTGATATTGAACTTGTACGGTAAACGAGGTTCTTGTAAACAGAGCCGTCCCAAACTTTGGGGTGGCTGTGTCTTTTTGATTTTCATTTCCCTAAGCTATAGGACCATAAGTGGAAGTGCCCTAGGCTCTGTTGCTTTGTTTTTTAGATGTTTCAGGAAACACCATACACTTCTCCCGAGTGTCTGTTGGCAATTTACATCCCGCCCATCAGCATAACAAGGCTCCCAGTTCTCCATGGCCTGTCCTGCCTTTCTGGATTTTACACTTTTTTCAGATGGCCCTTTTGACCGGGGGGAAGTGAGACTTCATTGTAGTGCAGATTTCCTTTGCAAGCTTGCTTGGTAGGCCTAAAAGGGCGTATGCGTTTTTTCCTGAATATATTTATGAAAAAACTCATACGCCCTTTTTGGCCAAGTGCATCATTGTGGACGATCTGCCCCTTTTCCTATGCTTTCAATGCAATTCCAGTCTACCTCCTGAAGTCGGTTTCCTGCAATTCTGCCCCGCTTTCAAATCCTCTTGGCAGCCTTACTTCAGTATATTTTTGGACGATAGCTGTCATTTATAACTCTGCAGGTTTGTGAATTACAGTGCCCCTGAGCTCCTTTCTTCAACTCGCTTTCTTTTGAGCTGGCCGCAACACCGCAGGGTGGCTTCAGGCCCTAATCTGGTTCCGGCACGGCACGCTGAGCCTTTGGTTATTTCCTCTTCCTGGTGGGAAATGAGAGTTAAATTTGCCCGTCCAGACACCTCCAGCTAGTCTCTCATTGGTTCTCCCTATTCCTGTTCATCTTCCGCAGAAATTGCAAACTGGGCCAAACAGGAGGTTAAAGGCGCTGACTCTCCAAGTGGGGAGAGTGTTAGTAAAGCGTCTGGAATGTTGCACCCGAGTACAAGGGGAGGAAAACTGAGACATATTTGAACACGTCTCCCGTTCACATGGTTGATCATACTCTGGGTTCCACATGCATGTTTTAGCTGAAGGAAGAATACCTTAAACCTGGAGAGTTGAGACCCGTGTAATGGGTACCATGCAATATGACTTCAAAGGGTCTTCATTTGCTCGCCGAACCTCTCCAATCCTATCACTGCTGCGTTTATGCCCCTGTACACACGCTTGATTCTCTTTTGGAGACATAGTAATCCATAGGTTTTAAGATACTTACTAGTCAGGTACATTCTTAGGCGTTTAATATGGGGTGTTGAGTCCATTTCGTTGAGCAAGGAGTAGCTCTTGTCTATTCCATATTTGGCTTAAGGAACTTTATCTGTGCTCATTTCAATCTCTGGTTTTATGCAGCACCCCAACTCACCTTTCCCCTTAAGCAAGCATAAGTTGGTTTTCTAAACTTGAGATCCTGTTCTGTTTTGGAATTCAGTTCCTGTGTAGCCAAGTTTACATTCCGTGCGTTAGTGATATCTTATGATGTTTCTTTTTCTGTGTGACTTATTTCAGTTAGAATCATCGTACCTGAATCCACTCATTATGCTGCTACGGGCCTGATGACATAGATTTCATTGCTGAGTGATACTGCATTGTACGTAAGTACCACAAGTTCTTTATCCATTTTTCACTTTCTGTGATATTGAACATGTACAGTAAACGAGGTTCTTGTAAACAGAGGCGTCCCAAACTTTGGGGTGGCTGTGCCTTTTTGATTTTCATTTCCCTAAGCTATAGGACCATAAGTGGAAGTGCCCTAGGCTCTGTTGCTTTGTTTTTTAGATGTTTCAGGAAACACCATACACTTCTCCCGAGTGTCTGTTGGCAATTTACATCCCGCCCATCAGCATAACAAGGCTCCCAGTTCTCCATGGCCTGTCCTGCCTTTCTGGATTTTACACTTTTTTCAGATGGCCCTTTTGACCGGGGGGAAGTGAGACTTCATTGTAGTGCAGATTTCCTTTGGAAGCTTGTTTGGTTGACCAAAAAGGGCGTATGCGTTTTTTCCTGAATATATTCAGGAAAAAACGCATACGCCCTTTTTGGCCAAGTGCATCATTGTGGACGTTCTGCCTCTTTTCCTATGCTTTCAATGCAATTCCAGTCTACCTCCTGAAATCGGTTTCCTGCAATTCTGCCCCGCTTTCAAGTCCTCCTGGCAGCCTTACTTCAGTATATTTTTGGACGATAGCTGTCATTTATAACTCTGCAGGTTTGTGAATTACAGTGCCCCTGAGCTCCTTTCTTCAACTCGTTTTCTTTTGAGCTGGCCGCAACACCGCAGGATGGCTTCAGGCCCTAATCTGGTTCCGGCACGGCACGCTGAGCCTTTGGTTAATTCCTCTTCTTGGAGGGAAATGAGAGTTAAATTTGCCCGTCCAGACACCTCCAGCTAGTCTATCATTGGTTCTCCCTATTCCTGTTCATCTTCCGCAGAAATTGCAAACTGGGCCAAACAGGAGGTTAAAGGCGCTGACTCTCCAAGTGGGGAGAGTGTTAGTAAAGCGTCTGGAATGTTGCACCCGAGTAACAGGGTACGAAAACAGAGACATATTTGAACACGTCTCCCGTTCACATGGTTGATCATACTCTGGGTTCCACATGCATGTTTTAGCTGAAGGAAGAAAACCTTAAACCTGGAGAGTTGAGACCCGTGGAATGGGTACCATGCAATATGACTTCAAAGGGTCTTCATTTGCTCACCGAACCTCTCCAATCCTATCACTGCTGCGTTTATGCCCCTGTACACACGCTTGATTCTCTTTTGGAGACATAACAATCCATAGGTTTTAAGATACTTACTAGTCAGGTACATTCTTAGGCGTTTAATATGGGGTGTTGAGTCCATTTCATTGAGCAAGGAGTAGCTCTTGTCTATTCCATATTTGGCTTAAAGAACTTTATCTGTGCTCATTTCAATCTCTGGTTTTATGCAGCACCCCAACTCACCTTTCCCCTTAAGCAAGCATAAGTTGGTTTTCTAAACTTGAGACCCTGTTCTGTTTTGGAATTCAGTTCCTGTGTAGCCAAGTTTACATTCCGTGTGTTAGTGATATCTTATGATGTTTCTTTTTCTGCGTGACTTATTTCAGTTAGAATCATCGTACCTGAATCCACTCATTATGCTGCTACGGGCCTGATGACATAGATTTCATTGCTGAGTGATACTGCATTGTACGTAAGTACCACAAGTTCTTTATCCATTTTTCACTTTCTGTGATATTGAACCTGTACGGTAAACGAGGTTCTTGTAAACAGAGGCGTCCCAAACTTTGGGGTGGCTGTGTCTTTTTGATTTTCATTTCCCTAAGCTATAGGACCATAAGTGGAAGTGCCCTAGGCTCTGTTGCTTTGTTTTTTAGATGTTTCAGGAAACACCATACACTTCTCCCGAGTGTCTGTTGGCAATTTACATCCCGCCCATCAGCATAACAAGGCTCCCAGTTCTCCATGGCCTGTCCTGCCTTTCTGGATTTTACACTTTTTTCAGATGGCCCTTTTGACCGGGGGGAAGTGAGACTTCATTGTAGTGCAGATTTCCATTGCAAGCTTGTTTGGTTGACCAAAAAGGGCGTATGCGTTTTTTCCTGAATATATTTAGGAAAAAACTCATACGCCCTTTTTGGCCAAGTGCATCATTGTGGACGTTCTGCCTCTTTTCCTATGCTTTCAATGCAATTCCAGTCTACCTCCTGAAATCGGTTTCCTGCAATTCTGCCCCGCTTTCAAGTCCTCTTGGCAGCCTTACTTCAGTATATTTTTGGACGATAGCTGTCATTTATAACTCTGCAGGTTTGTGAATTACAGTGCCCCTGAGCTCCTTTCTTCAACTCGCTTTCTTTTGAGCTGGCCGCAACACCGCAGGATGGCTTCAGGCCCAAATGTGGTTCTGGCACGGCACGCTGAGCCTTTGGTTATTTCCTCTTCCTGGTGGGAAATGAGTGTTAAATTTGCCCGTCCAGACACCTCCAGCTAGTCTCTCATTGGTTCTCGCTATTCCTGTTCATCTTCCGCAGAAATTGCAAACTGGGCCAAACAGGAGGTTAAAGGGACTGACTCCAAGTCGGGAGAGTGTTAGTAAAGCGTCTGGAATGTTGCACCCGAGTACCAGGGTATGAAAACTGAGACATATTTGAACACGTCTCCCGATCACATGGTTGATAATACTCTGGGTTCCACATGCATGTGCTAGCTGAAGGAAGAATACCTTAAAGCTGGGTAGTTGAAACCTGTGGAATGGGTACCATGCAATATGACTTCAAAGGGTCTTCATTTGCTCACCGAACCTCTCCAATCCTATCACTGCTGCGTTTATGCCCCTGTACACATGCTTGATTCTCTTCCGGAGACAAAGCAATCCATAGGTTTTAAGATACTTACTAGTCAGGTACATTCTTAGGCGTTTAATATGGGATGTTGAGACCATTTCGTTGAGCAAGGAGTAGCTCTTGTCTATTCCATATTTGGCTTAAGGAACTTTATCTGTGCTCATTTCAATCTCTGGTTTTATGCAGCACCCCAACTCACCTTTCCCCTTAAGCAAGCATAAGTTGGTTTTCTAAATTTGAGACCCTGTTCTGTTCTGTAATTCAGTTCCTGTGTAGCCAAGTTTACATTCCGTGTATTACTGATATCTTATGATGTTTCTTTTTCTGTGTGACTTATTTCAGTTAGAATCATCATACCTGAATCCACTCATTGTGCTGCTAAGGGCCTGATGACATAGATTTCATTGCTGAGTGATATTGCTTTGTAAGTAAATACCACAACTTCTTTATCCATTTTTCACTTTTTGCGATGTTGAACTTGTACTATAAACGAGGTTCTTGTAAACAGAGCCGTTGCAAACTTTGGGGTGGCTGTGTCTTTTTGATTTTAATTTCCCTAAGCTATAGGACCATAAGTGGAAGTGCCCTAGGCTCTGTTGCTTTGTTTTTTAGATGTTTCAGGAAACACCATACACTTCTCCCGAGTGTCTGTTGGCAATTTACATCCCGCCCATCAGCATAACAAGGCTCCCAGTTCTCCATGGCCTGTCCTGCCTTTCTGGATTTTACACTTTTTTCAGATGGCCCTTTTGACCGGGGGGAAGTGAGACTTCATTGTAGTGCAGATTTCCTTTGCAAGCTTGCTTGGTTGGCCAAAAAGGGCGTATGCGTTTTTTCCTGAATATATTCAGGAAAAAACGCATACGCCCTTTTTGGCCAAGTGCATCATTGTGGACGTTCTGCCTCTTTTCCTATGCTTTCAATGCAATTCCAGTCTACCTCCTGAAATCGGTTTCCTGCAATTCTGCCCCGCTTTCAAGTCCTCTTGGCAGCCTTACTTCAGTATATTTTTGGACGATAGCTGTCATTTATAACTCTGCAGGTTTGTGAATTACAGTGCCCCTGAGCTCCTTTCTTCAACTCGCTTTCTTGTGACCTGGCCGCAACACCGCAGGATGGCTTCAGGCCCTAATTTGGTTCCGGCACGGCACGCTGAGCCTTTGGTTAATTCCTCTTCCTGGTGGGAAATGAGAGTTAAATTTGCCCGTCCAGACACCTCCAGCTAGTCTCTCATTGGTTCTCGCTATTCCTGTTCATCTTCCGCAGAAATTGCAAACTGGGCCAAACAGGAGGTTAAAGGGACTGACTCTCCATGTCGGGATAGTGTTAGTTAAGCGTCTGGAATGTTGCACCCGAGTACCAGGGTATGAAAACTGAGACATATTTGAACACGTCTCCCAATCACATGGTTGATCATACTCTAGGTTCCACATGCATGTATTAGATGAAGGAAGAATACCTTAATCCTGGGTAGTTGAAACCTTTGGAATCGGTACCATGCAATATGACTTCAAAGGGTCTTCATTTGCTCACCGAACCTCTCCAATCCTATCACTGCTGCGTTTATGCCCCTGTACACATGCTTGATTCTCTTTCGGAGACATTGCAATCCATAGGTTTTAAGATACTTACTAGTCACGTACATTCTTAGGCGTTTAATATGCGGTGTTGAGTCCATTTCGTTGAGCAAGGATTAGCTCTTGTCTATTCCATATTTGGCTTAAGGAACTTTATCTGTGCTCATTTCAATCTCTGGTTTTATGCAGCACCCCAACTCACCTTTACCCTTAAGCAAGCATAAGTTGGTTTTCTAAATTTGAGACCCTGTTCTGTTCTGTAATTCAGTTCCTGTGTAACCAAGTTTACATTCCGTGTATTAGTGATATCTTATGATGTTTCTTTTTCTGTGTGACTTATTTCAGTTAGAATCATCGTACGTGAATCCACTCATTGTGCTGCTATGGGCCTGATGACATAGATTTCATTGCTGAGTGATACTGCATTGTATGTAAGTACCACAAGTTGTTTATCCATTTTTCACTTTCTGCGATGTTGAACTTGTACTGTAAACGAGGTTCTAGTAAACAGAGCCGTTGCAAACTTTAGGGTGGCTGTGTCTTTTTGATTTTAATTTCCCTAAGCTATAGGACCATAAGTGGAAGTGCCCTAGGCTCTGTTGCTTTGTTTTTTAGATGTTTCAGGAAACACCATACACTTCTCCCGAGTGTCTGTTGGCAGTTTACATCCCGCCCATCAGCATAACAAGGCTCCCAGTTCTCCATGGCCTGTCCTGCCTTTCTGGATTTTACACTTTTTTCAGATGGCCCTTTTGACCGGGGGGAAGTGAGACTTCATTGTAGTGCAGATTTCCTTTGCAAGCTTGCTTGGTTGGCCAAAAAGGGAGTATGGGTTTTTTCCTGAATATATTCAGGAAAAAACGCATACACCCTTTTTGGCCAAGTGCATCATTGTGGACGTTCTGCCTCTTTTCCTATGCTTTCAATGCAATTCCAGTCTACCTCCTGAAATCGGTTTCCTGCAATTCTGCCCCGCTTTCAAGTCCTCTTGGCAGCCTTACTTCAGTATATTTTTGGACGATAGCTGTCATTTATAACTCTGCAGGTTTGTGCATTACAGTGCCCCTGAGCTCCTTTCTTCAACTCGCTTTCTTTTGAGCTGGCCGCAACACCGCAGGATGGCTTCAGGCCCTAATGTGGTTCTGGCACGGCACGCTGAGCCTTTGGTTATTTCCTCTTCCTGGTGGGAAATGAGTGTTAAATTTGCCCGTCCAGACACCTCCAGCTAGTCTCTCATTGGTTCTCGCTATTCCTGTTCATCTTCCACAGAAATTGCAAACTGGGCCAAACAGGAGGTTAAAGGCGCTGACGCTCCAATTGGGGAGAGTGTTAGTAAAGCGTCTGGAATGTTGCACCCGAGTACCAGGGGAGGAAAACTGAGACATATTTGAACACGTCTCCCGTTCACACGGTTGATCATACTCTGGGTTCCACATGCATGTTATAGCTGAAGGAAGAATACCTTAAACCTGGAGAGTTGAGACCCGTGTAATGGGTACCATGCAATATGACTTCAAAGGGTCTTCATTTGCTCACCGAACCTCTCCAATCCTATCACTGCTGCGTTTATGCCCCTGTACGCACGCTTGATTCTCTTTTGGAGACATAACAATCCATAGGTTTTAAGATACTTACTAGTCAGGTACATTCTTAGGCGTTTAATATGCGGTGTTGAGTCCATTTCGTTGAGCAAGGAGTAGCTCTTGTCTATTCCATATTTGGCTTAAGGAACTTTATCTGTGCTCATTTCAATCTCTGGTTTTATGCAGCACCCCAACTCACCTTTCCCCTTAAGCAAGCATAAGTTGGTTTTCTACATTTGAGACCCTGTTCTGTCTTGGAATTCAGTTCCTGTGTAGCCAAGGTTACATTCCGTGTATTAGTGATATCTTATGATGTTTCTTTTTCTGTGTGACTTATTTCAGTTAGAATCATCGTACCTGAATCCACTCATTATGCTGCTACGGGCCTGATGACATAGATTTCATTGCTGAGTGATACTGCATTGTACGTAAGTACCACAAGTTCTTTATCCATTTTTCTCTTTCTGTGATATTGAACTTGTACGGTAAACGAGGTTCTTGTAAACAGAGGCGTCCCAAACTTTGGGGTGGCTGTGTCTTTTTGATTTTAATTTCCCTAAGCTATAGGACCATAAGTGGAAGTGCCCTAGGCTCTGTTGCTTTGTTTTCTAGATGTTTCAGGAAACACCATACACTTCTCCCGAGTGTCTGTTGGCAATTTACATCCCGCCCATCAGCATAACAAGGCTCCCAGTTCTCCATGGCCTGTCCTGCCTTTCTGGATTTTAAACTTTTTTCAGATGGCCCTTTTGACCGGGGGGAAGTGAGACTTCATTGTAGTGCAGATTTCCTTTGCAAGCTTGCTTGGTTGGCCAAAAAGGGCGTATGCGTTTTTTCCTGAATATATTCAGGAAAAAACGCATACGCCCTTTTTGGCCAAGTGCATCATTGTGGACGTTCTGCCTCTTTTCCTATGCTTTCAATGCAATTCCAGTCTACCTCCTGAAATCGGTTTCCTGCAATTCTGCCCCGCTCTCAAGTCCTCTTGGCAGCCTTACTTCAGTATATTTTTGGATGATAGCTGTCATTTATAACTCTGCAGGTTTGTGAATTACAGTGTCCCTGAGCTCCCTTCTTCAACTCGCTTTCTTGTGACCTGGCCGCAACACCGCAGGATGGCTTCAGGCCCTAATTTGGTTCCGGCACGGCACGCTCAGCCTTTGGTTATTTCCTCTTCCTGGTGGGAAATGAGAGTTAAATTTGCCCGTCCAGACACCTCCAGCTAGTCTCTCATTGGTTCTCGCTATTCCTGTTCATCTTCCGCAGAAATTGCAAACTGGGCCAAACAGGAGGTTAAAGGGACTGACTCTCCAAGTCGGGAGAGTGTTAGTAAAGCTTCTGGAATGTTGCACCCGAGTACCAGGGTATGAAAACTGAGACATATTTGAACACGTCTCCCGATCACATGTTTGATCATCCTCTGGGTTCCACATGCATGTTCTAGCTGAACGAAGAATACCTTAAAGCTGGGTAGTTGAAACCTGTGGAATGGGTACCATGCAATATGACTTCAAAGGGTCTTCATTTGCTCACCGAACCTCTCCAATCCTATCACTGCTGCGTTTATGCCCCTGTACACATGCTTGATTCTCTTCCGGAGACAAAGCAATCCATAGGTTTTAAGATACTTACTAGTCAGGTACATTCTTAGGCGTTTAATATGCGGTGTTGAGTCTATTTCGTTGAGCAAGGAGTAGCTCTTGTCTATTCCATATTTGGCTTAAGGAACTTTATCTGTGCTCATTTCAATCTCTGGTTTTATGCAGCACCCCAACTCACCTTTCCCCTTAAGCAAGCATAAGTTGGTTTTCTAAATTTGAGACCCTGTTCTGTTCTGTAATTCAGTTCCTGTGTAGCCAAGTTTACATTCCGTGTATTACTGATATCTTATGATGTTTCTTTTTCTGTGTGACTTATTTCAGTTAGAATCATCATACCTGAATCCACTCATTGTGCTGCTAAGGGCCTGATGACATAGATTTCATTGCTGAGTGATATTGCTTTGTAAGTAAATACCACAACTTCTTTATCCATTTTTCACTTTCTGCGATGTTGAACTTGTACTGTAAACGAGGTTCTTGTAAACAGAGCCGTTCCAAACTTTGGGGTGGCTGTGTCTTTTTGATTTTAATTTCCCTAAGCTATAGGACCATAAGTGGAAGTGCCCTAGGCTCTGTTGCTTTGTTTTTTAGATGTTTCAGGAAACACCATACACTTCTACCGAGTGTCTGTTGGCAATTTACATCCCGCCCATCAGCATAACAAGGCTCCCAGTTCTCCATGGCCTGTCCTGCCTTTCTGGATTTTACACTTTTTTCAGATGGCCCTTTTGACCGGGGGGAAGTAAGACTTCATTGTAGTGCAGATTTCCTTTGCAAGCTTGCTTGGTTGGCCAAAAAGGGCGTATGCGTTTTTTCCTGAATATATTCAGGAAAAAACGCATACGCCCTTTTTGGCCAAGTGCATCATTGTGGACGTTCTGCCTCTTTTCCTATGCTTTCAATGCAATTCCAGTCTACCTCCTGAAATCGGTTTCCTGCAATTCTGCCCCGCGTTCAAGTCCGCTTGGCAGCCTTACTTCAGTATATTTTTGGATGATAGCTGTCATTTATAACTCTGCAGGTTTGTGAATTACAGTGTCCCTGAGCTCCCTTCTTCAACTCGCTTTCTTGTGACCTGGCCGCAACACCGCAGGATGGCTTCAGGCCCTAATTTGGTTCCGGCACGGCACGCTCAGCCTTTGGTTAATTCCTCTTCCTGGTGGGAAATGAGAGTTAAATTTGCCCGTCCAGACACCTCCAGCTAGTCTCTCATTGGTTCTCGCTATTCCTGTTCATCTTCCGCAGAAATTGCAAACTGGGCCAAACAGGAGGTTAAAGGGACTGACTCTCCAAGTCGGGAGAGTGTTAGTAAAGCTTCTGGAATGTTGCACCCGAGTACCAGGGTATGAAAACTGAGACATATTTGAACACGTCTCCCGATCACATGGTTGATCATCCTCTGGGTTCCACATGCATGTTCTAGCTGAACGAAGAATACCTTAAAGCTGGGTAGTTGAAACCTGTGGAATGGGTACCATGCAATATGACTTCAAAGGGTCTTCATTTGCTCACCGAACCTCTCCAATCCTATCACTGCTGCGTTTATGCCCCTGTACACATGCTTGATTCTCTTCCGGAGACAAAGCAATCCATAGGTTTTAAGATACTTACTAGTCAGGTACATTCTTAGGCGTTTAATATGCGGTGTTGAGTCCATTTCGTTGAGCAAGGAGTAGCTCTTGTCTATTCCATATTTGGCTTAAGGAACTTTATCTGTGCTCATTTCAATCTCTGGTTTTATGCAGCACCCCAACTCACCTTTCCCCTTAAGCAAGCATAAGTTGGTTTTCTAAATTTGAGACCATGTTCTGTTCTGTAATTCAGTTCCTGTGTAGCCAAGTTTACATTCCGTGTATTACTGATATCTTATGATGTTTCTTTTTCTGTGTGACTTATTTCAGTTAGAATCATCATACCTGAATCCACTCATTGTGCTGCTAAGGGCCTGATGACATAGATTTCATTGCTGAGTGATATTGCTTTGTAAGTAAATACCACAACTTCTTTATCCATTTTTCACTTTCTGCGATGTTGAACTTGTACTGTAAACGAGGTTCTTGTAAACAGAGCCGTTCCAAACTTTGGGGTGGCTGTGTCTTTTTGATTTTAATTTCCCTAAGCTATAGGACCATAAGTGGAAGTGCCCTAGGCTCTGTTGCTTTGTTTTTTAGATGTTTCAGGAAACACCATACACTTCTACCGAGTGTCTGTTGGCAATTTACATCCCGCCCATCAGCATAACAAGGCTCCCAGTTCTCCATGGCCTGTCCTGCCTTTCTGGATTTTACACTTTTTTCAGATGGCCCTTTTGACCGGGGGGAAGTAAGACTTCATTGTAGTGCAGATTTCCTTTGCAAGCTTGCTTGGTTGGCCAAAAAGGGCGTATGCGTTTTTTCCTGAATATATTCAGGAAAAAACGCATACGCCCTTTTTGGCCAAGTGCATCATTGTGGACGTTCTGCCTCTTTTCCTATGCTTTCAATGCAATTCCAGTCTACCTCCTGAAATCGGTTTCCTGCAATTCTGCCCCGCTTTCAAGTCCTCTTGGCAGCCTTACTTCAGTATATTTTTGGACGATAGCTGTCATTTATAACTCTGCAGGTTTGTGAATTACAGTGTCCCTGAGCTCCTTTCTTCAACTCGCTTTCTTGTGACCTGGCCGCAACACCGCAGGATGGCTTCAGGCCCTAATTTGGTTCCGGCACGGCACGCTCAGCCTTTCGTTATTTCCTCTTCCTGGTGGGAAATGAGAGTTAAATTTGCCCGTCCAGACACCTCCAGCTAGTCTCTCATTGGTTCTCGCTATTCCTGTTCATCTTCCGCAGAAATTGCAAACTGGGCCAAACAGGAGGTTAAAGGGACTGACTCCAAGTCGGGAGAGTGTTAGTAAAGCGTCTGGAATGTTGCACCCGAGTACCAGGGTATGAAAACTGAGACATATTTGAACACGTCTCCCGATCACATGGTTGATCATACTCTGGGTTCCACATGCATGTGCTAGCTGAAGGAAGAATACCTTAAAGCTGGGTAGTTGAAACCTGTGGAATGGGTACCATGCAATATGACTTCAAAGGGTCTTCATTTGCTCACCGAACCTCTCCAATCCTATCACTGCTGCGTTTATGCCCCTGTACACATGCTTGATTCTCTTCCGGAGACAAAGCAATCCATAGGTTTTAAGATACTTACTAGTCAGGTACATTCTTAGGCGTTTAATATGCGGTGTTGAGTCCATTTCGTTGAGCAAGGAGTAGCTCTTGTCTATTCCATATTTGGCTTAAGGAACTTTATCTGTGCTCATTTCAATCTCTTGTTTTATGCAGCACCCAAACTCACCTTTCCCCTTAAGCAAGCATAAGTTGGTTTTCTAAATTTGAGACCCTGTTCTGTTCTGTAATTCAGTTCCTGTGTAGCCAAGTTTACATTCCGTGTATTACTGATATCTTATGATGTTTCTTTTTCTGTGTGACTTATTTCAGTTAGAATCATCATACCTGAATCCACTCATTGTGCTGCTAAGGGCCTGATGACATAGATTTCATTGCTGAGTGATATTGCTTTGTAAGTAAATACCACAACTTCTTTATCCATTTTTCACTTTCTGCGATGTTGCACTTGTACTGTAAATGAGGTTCTTGTAAACAGAGCCGTTGCAAACTTTGGGGTGGCTGTGTCTTTTTGATTTTAATTTCCCTAAGCTATAGGACCATAAGTGGAAGTGCCCTAGGCTCTGTTGCTTTGTTTTTCAGATGTTTCAGGAAACACCATACACTTCTCCCGAGTGTCTGTTTGCAATTTACATCCCGCCCATCAGCATAACAAGGCTCCCAGTTCTCCATGGCCTGTCCTGCCTTTCTGGATTTTACACTTTTTTCAGATGGCCCTTTTGACCGGGGGGAAGTGAGACTTCATTGTAGTGCAGATTTCCTTTGCAAGCTTGCTTGGTTGGCCAAAAAGGGCGTATGCGTTTTTTCCTGAATATATTCAGGAAAAAACGCATACGCCCTTTTTGGCCAAGTGCATCATTGTGGACGTTCTGCCTCTTTTCCTATGCTTTCAATGCAATTCCAGTCTACCTCCTGAAATCGGTTTCCTGCAATTCTGCCCCGCTTTCAAGTCCTCTTGGCAGCCTTACTTCAGTATATTTTTGGACGATAGCTGTCATTTATAAATCTGCAGGTTTGTGAATTACAGTGCCCCTGAGCTCCTTTCTTCAACTCGCTTTCTTGTGACCTGGCCGCAACACCGCAGGATGGCTTCAGGCCCTAATTTGGTTCCGGCACGGCACGCTGAGCCTTTGGTTAATTCCTCTTCCTGGTGGGAAATGGAGTTAAATTTGCCCGTCCAGACACCTCCAGCTAGTCTCTCATTGATTCTCGCTATTCCTGTTCATCTTCCGCAGAAATTGCAAACTGGGCCAAACAGGAGGTTAAAGGGACTGACTCTCCATGTCGGGAGAGTGTTAGTTAAGCGTCTGGAATGTTGCACCCGAGTACCAGGGTATGAAAACTGAGACATATTTGAACACGTCTCCCAATCACATGGTTGATCATACTCTAGGTTCCACATGCATGTTTTAGATGAAGGAAGAATACCTTAATCCTGGGTAGTTGAAACCTTTGAAATCGGTACCATGCAATATGACTTCAAAGGGTCTTCATTTGCTCACCGAACCTCTCCAATCCTATCACTGCTGCGTTTATGCCCCTGTACACATGCTTGATTCTCTTTCGGAGACATAGCAATCCATAGGTTTTAAGATACTTACTAGTCACGTACATTCTTAGGCGTTTAATATGCGGTGTTGAGTCCATTTCGTTGAGTAAGGAGTAGCTCTTGTCTATTCCATATTTGGCTTAAGGAACTTTATCTGTGCTCATTTCAATCTCTGGTTTTATGCAGCACCCCAACTCACCTTTACCCTTAAGCAAGCATAAGTTGGTTTTCTAAATTTGAGACCCTGTTCTGTTCTGTAATTCAGTTCCTGTGTAACCAAGTTTACATTCCGTGTATTAGTGATATCTTATGATGTTTCTTTTTCTGTGTGACTTATTTCAGTTAGAATCATCGTACCTGAATCCACTCATTGTGCTGCTACGGGCCTGATGACATAGATTTCATTGCTGAGTGATACTGCATTGTATGTAAGTACCACAAGTTCTTTATCCATTTTTCACTTTCTGCGATGTTGAACTTGTACTGTAAACGAGGTTCTAGTAAACAGAGCCGTTGCAAACTTTGGGGTGGCTGTGTCTTTTTGATTTTAATTTCCCTAAGCTATAGGACCATAAGTGGAAGTGCCCTAGGCTCTGTTGCTTTGTTTTTTAGATGTTTCAGGAAACACCATACACTTCTCCCGAGTGTCTGTTGGCAATTTACATCCCGCCCATCAGCATAACAAGGCTCCCAGTTCTCCATGGCCTGTCCTGCCTTTCTGGATTTTACACTTTTTTCAGATGGCCCTTTTGACCGGGGGGAAGTGAGACTTCATTGTAGTGCAGATTTCCTTTGCAAGCTTGCTTGGTTGGCCAAAAAGGGCGTATGCGTTTTTTCCTGAATATATTCAGGAAAAAACGCATACGCCCTTTTTGGCCAAGTGCATCATTGTGGACGTTCTGCCTCTTTTCCTATGCTTTCAATGCAATTCCAGTCTACCTCCTGAAATCGGTTTCCTGCAATTCTGCCCCGTTTTCAAGTCCTCTTGGCAGCCTTACTTCAGTATATTTTTGGACGATAGCTGTCATTTATAACTCTGCAGGTTTGTGAATTACAGTGCCCCTGAGCTCCTTTCTTCAACTCGTTTTCTTGTGAGCTGGCCGCAACAACGCAGGATGGCTTCAGGCCCTAATCTGGTTCCGGCACGGCATGCTGAGCCTTTGGTTAATTCCTCTTCCTGGTGGGAAATGAGAGTTAAATTTGCCCGTCAAGACACCTCCAGCTAGTCTCTCATTGGTTTTCGCTATTCCTGTTCATCTTCCGCAGAAATTGCAAACTGGGCCAAACAGGAGGTTAAAGGGACTGACTCTCCAAGTCGGGAGAGTGTTAGTAAAGCGTCTGGAATGTTGCACCCGAGTACCAGGGTATGAAAACTGAGACATATTTGAACACGTCTCCCGATCACATGGTTGATCATACTCTGGGTTCCACATGCATGTGCTAGCTGAAGGAAGAATACCTTAAAGCTGGGTAGTTGAAACCTGTGGAATGGGTACCATGCAATATGACTTCAAAGGGTCTTCATTTGCTCACCGAACCTCTCCAATCCTATCACTGCTGCGTTTATGCCCCTGTACACATGCTTGATTCTCTTTCGGAGACATAGCAATCCATAGGTTTTAAGATACTTACTAGTCACGTACATTCTTAGGCGTTTAATATGCGGTGTTGAGTCCATTTCGTTGAGCAAGGAGTAGCTCTTGTCTATTCCATATTTGGCTTAAGGAACTTTATCTGTGCTCATTTCAATCTCTGGTTTTATGCAGCACCCCAACTCACCTTTACCCTTAAGCAAGCATAAGTTGGTTTTCTAAATTTGAGACCCTGTTCTGTTCTGTAATTCAGTTCCTGTGTAACCAAGTTTACATTCCGTGTATTAGTGATATCTTATGATGTTTCTTTTTCTGTGTGACTTATTTCAGTTAGAATCATCGTACCTGAATCCACTCATTGTGCTGCTACGGGCCTGATGACATAGATATCATTGCTGAGTGATACTGCATTGTATGTAAGTACCACAAGTTCTGTATCCATTTTTCACTTTCTGCGATGTTGAACTTGTACTGTAAACGAGGTTCTAGTAAACAGAGCCGTTGCAAACTTTGGGGTGGCTGTGTCTTTTTGATTTTAATTTCCCTAAGCTATAGGACCATAAGTGGAAGTGCCCTAGGCTCTGTTGCTTTGTTTTTTAGATGTTTCAGGAAACACCATACACTTCTCCCGAGTGTCTGTTGGCAATTTACATCCCGCCCATCAGCATAACAAGGCTCCCAGTTCTCCATGGCCTGTCCTGCCTTTCTGGATTTTACACTTTTTTCAGATGGCCCTTTTGACCGGGGGGAAGTGAGACTTCATTGTAGTGCAGATTTCCTTTGCAAGCTTGCTTGGTTGGCCAAAAAGGGCGTATGCGTTTTTTCCTGAATATATTCAGGAAAAAACGCATACGCCCTTTTTGGCCAAGTGCATCATTGTGGACGTTCTGCCTCTTTTCCTATGCTTTCAATGCAATTCCAGTCTACCTCCTGAAATCGGTTTCCTGCAATTCTGCCCCGCTTTCAAGTCCTCTTGGCAGCCTTACTTCAGTATATTTTTGGACGATAGCTGTCATTTATAAATCTGCAGGTTTGTGAATTACAGTGCCCCTGAGCTCCTTTCTTCAACTCGCTTTCTTGTGACCTGGCCGCAACACCGCAGGATGGCTTCAGGCCCTAATTTGGTTCCGGCATGGCACGCTGAGCCTTTGGTTAATTCCTCTTCCTGGTGGGAAATGGAGTTAAATTTGCCCGTCCAGACACCTCCAGCTAGTCTCTCATTGATTCTCGCTATTCCTGTTCATCTTCCGCAGAAATTGCAAACTGGGCCAAACAGGAGGTTAAAGGGACTGTCTCTCCATGTCGGGAGAGTGTTAGTTAAGCGTCTGGAATGTTGCACCCGAGTACCAGGGTATGAAAACTGAGACATATTTGAACACGTCTCCCAATCACATGGTTGATCATACTCTAGGTTCCACATGCATGTTTTAGATGAAGGAAGAATACCTTAATCCTGGGTAGTTGAAACCTTTGAAATCGGTACCATGCAATATGACTTCAAAGGGTCTTCATTTGCTCACCGAACCTCTCCAATCCTATCACTGCTGCGTTTATGCCCCTGTACACATGCTTGATTCTCTTTCGGAGACATAGCAATCCATAGGTTTTAAGATACTTACTAGTCACGTACATTCTTAGGCGTTTAATATGCGGTGTTGAGTCCATTTCGTTGAGTAAGGAGTAGCTCTTGTCTATTCCATATTTGGCTTAAGGAACTTTATCTGTGCTCATTTCAATCTCTGGTTTTATGCAGCACCCCAACTCACCTTTACCCTTAAGCAAGCATAAGTTGGTTTTCTAAATTTGAGACCCTGTTCTGTTCTGTAATTCAGTTCCTGTGTAACCAAGTTTACATTCCGTGTATTAGTGATATCTTATGATGTTTCTTTTTCTGTGTGACTTATTTCAGTTAGAATCATCGTACCTGAATCCACTCATTGTGCTGCTACGGGCCTGATGACATAGATTTCATTGCTGAGTGATACTGCATTGTATGTAAGTACCACAAGTTCTTTATCCATTTTTCACTTTCTGCGATGTTGAACTTGTACTGTAAACGAGGTTCTAGTAAACAGAGCCGTTGCAAACTTTGGGGTGGCTGTGTCTTTTTGATTTTAATTTCCCTAAGCTATAGGACCATAAGTGGAAGTGCCCTAGGCTCTGTTGCTTTGTTTTTTAGATGTTTCAGGAAACACCATACACTTCTCCCGAGTGTCTGTTGGCAATTTACATCCCGCCCATCAGCATAACAAGGCTCCCAGTTCTCCATGGCCTGTCCTGCCTTTCTGGATTTTACACTTTTTTCAGATGGCCCTTTTGACCGGGGGGAAGTGAGACTTCATTGTAGTGCAGATTTCCTTTGCAAGCTTGCTTGGTTGGCCAAAAAGGGCGTATGCGTTTTTTCCTGAATATATTCAGGAAAAAACGCATACGCCCTTTTTGGCCAAGTGCATCATTGTGGACGTTCTGCCTCTTTTCCTATGCTTTCAATGCAATTCCAGTCTACCTCCTGAAATCGGTTTCCTGCAATTCTGCCCCGTTTTCAAGTCCTCTTGGCAGCCTTACTTCAGTATATTTTTGGACGATAGCTGTCATTTATAACTCTGCAGGTTTGTGAATTACAGTGCCCCTGAGCTCCTTTCTTCAACTCGTTTTCTTGTGAGCTGGCCGCAACAACGCAGGATGGCTTCAGGCCCTAATCTGGTTCCGGCACGGCATGCTGAGCCTTTGGTTAATTCCTCTTCCTGGTGGGAAATGAGAGTTAAATTTGCCCGTCCAGACACCTCCAGCTAGTCTCTCATTGGTTTTCGCTATTCCTGTTCATCTTCCGCAGAAATTGCAAACTGGGCCAAACAGGAGGTTAAAGGGACTGACTCTCCAAGTCGGGAGAGTGTTAGTAAAGCGTCTGGAATGTTGCACCCGAGTACCAGGGTATGAAAACTGAGACATATTTGAACACGTCTCCCGATCACATGGTTGATCATACTCTGGGTTCCACATGCATGTGCTAGCTGAAGGAAGAATACCTTAAAGCTGGGTAGTTGAAACCTGTGGAATGGGTACCATGCAATATGACTTCAAAGGGTCTTCATTTGCTCACCGAACCTCTCCAATCCTATCACTGCTGCGTTTATGCCCCTGTACACATGCTTGATTCTCTTTCGGAGACATAGCAATCCATAGGTTTTAAGATACTTACTAGTCACGTACATTCTTAGGCGTTTAATATGCGGTGTTGAGTCCATTTCGTTGAGCAAGGAGTAGCTCTTGTCTATTCCATATTTGGCTTAAGGAACTTTATCTGTGCTCATTTCAATCTCTGGTTTTATGCAGCACCCCAACTCACCTTTACCCTTAAGCAAGCATAAGTTGGTTTTCTAAATTTGAGACCCTGTTCTGTTCTGTAATTCAGTTCCTGTGTAACCAAGTTTACATTCCGTGTATTAGTGATATCTTATGATGTTTCTTTTTCTGTGTGACTTATTTCAGTTAGAATCATCGTACCTGAATCCACTCATTGTGCTGCTACGGGCCTGATGACATAGATTTCATTGCTGAGTGATACTGCATTGTATGTAAGTACCACAAGTTCTGTATCCATTTTTCACTTTCTGCGATGTTGAACTTGTACTGTAAACGAGGTTCTAGTAAACAGAGCCGTTGCAAACTTTGGGGTGGCTGTGTCTTTTTGATTTTAATTTCCCTAAGCTATAGGACCATAAGTGGAAGTGCCCTAGGCTCTGTTGCTTTGTTTTTTAGATGTTTCAGGAAACACCATACACTTCTCCCGAGTGTCTGTTGGCAATTTACATCCCGCCCATCAGCATAACAAGGCTCCCAGTTCTCCATGGCCTGTCCTGCCTTTCTGGATTTTACACTTTTTTCAGATGGCCCTTTTGACCGGGGGGAAGTGAGACTTCATTGTAGTGCAGATTTCCTTTGCAAGCTTGCTTGGTTGGCCAAAAAGGGCGTATGCGTTTTTTCCTGAATATATTCAGGAAAAAACGCATACGCCCTTTTTGGCCAAGTGCATCATTGTGGACGTTCTGCCTCTTTTCCTATGCTTTCAATGCAATTCCAGTCTACCTCCTGAAATCGGTTTCCTGCAATTCTGCCCCGCTTTCAAGTCCTCTTGGCAGCCTTACTTCAGTATATTTTTGGACGATAGCTGTCATTTATAAATCTGCAGGTTTGTGAATTACAGTGCCCCTGAGCTCCTTTCTTCAACTCGCTTTCTTGTGACCTGGCCGCAACACCGCAGGATGGCTTCAGGCCCTAATTTGGTTCCGGCATGGCACGCTGAGCCTTTGGTTAATTCCTCTTCCTGGTGGGAAATGGAGTTAAATTTGCCCGTCCAGACACCTCCAGCTAGTCTCTCATTGATTCTCACTATTCCTGTTCATCTTCCGCAGAAATTGCAAACTGGGCCAAACAGGAGGTTAAAGGGACTGTCTCTCCATGTCGGGAGAGTGTTAGTTAAGCGTCTGGAATGTTGCACCCGAGTACCAGGGTATGAAAACTGAGACATATTTGAACACGTCTCCCAATCACATGGTTGATCATACTCTAGGTTCCACATGCATGTTTTAGATGAAGGAAGAATACCTTAATCCTGGGTAGTTGAAACCTTTGAAATCGGTACCATGCAATATGACTTCAAAGGGTCTTCATTTGCTCACCGAACCTCTCCAATCCTATCACTGCTGCGTTTATGCCCCTGTACACATGCTTGATTCTCTTTCGGAGACATAGCAATCCATAGGTTTTAAGATACTTACTAGTCACGTACATTCTTAGGCGTTTAATATGCGGTGTTGAGTCCATTTCGTTGAGTAAGGAGTAGCTCTTGTCTATTCCATATTTGGCTTAAGGAACTTTATCTGTGCTCATTTCAATCTCTGGTTTTATGCAGCACCCCAACTCACCTTTACCCTTAAGCAAGCATAAGTTGGTTTTCTAAATTTGAGACCCTGTTCTGTTCTGTAATTCAGTTCCTGTGTAACCAAGTTTACATTCCGTGTATTAGTGATATCTTATGATGTTTCTTTTTCTGTGTGACTTATTTCAGTTAGAATCATCGTACCTGAATCCACTCATTGTGCTGCTACGGGCCTGATGACATAGATTTCATTGCTGAGTGATACTGCATTGTATGTAAGTACCACAAGTTCTTTATCCATTTTTCACTTTCTGCGATGTTGAACTTGTACTGTAAACGAGGTTCTAGTAAACAGAGCCGTTGCAAACTTTGGGGTGGCTGTGTCTTTTTGATTTTAATTTCCCTAAGCTATAGGACCATAAGTGGAAGTGCCCTAGGCTCTGTTGCTTTGTTTTTTAGATGTTTCAGGAAACACCATACACTTCTCCCGAGTGTCTGTTGGCAATTTACATCCCGCCCATCAGCATAACAAGGCTCCCAGTTCTCCATGGCCTGTCCTGCCTTTCTGGATTTTACACTTTTTTCAGATGGCCCTTTTGACCGGGGGGAAGTGAGACTTCATTGTAGTGCAGATTTCCTTTGCAAGCTTGCTTGGTTGGCCAAAAAGGGCGTATGCGTTTTTTCCTGAATATATTCAGGAAAAAACGCATACGCCCTTTTTGGCCAAGTGCATCATTGTGGACGTTCTGCCTCTTTTCCTATGCTTTCAATGCAATTCCAGTCTACCTCCTGAAATCGGTTTCCTGCAATTCTGCCCCGTTTTCAAGTCCTCTTGGCAGCCTTACTTCAGTATATTTTTGGACGATAGCTGTCATTTATAACTCTGCAGGTTTGTGAATTACAGTGCCCCTGAGCTCCTTTCTTCAACTCGTTTTCTTGTGAGCTGGCCGCAACAACGCAGGATGGCTTCAGGCCCTAATCTGGTTCCGGCACGGCATGCTGAGCCTTTGGTTAATTCCTCTTCCTGGTGGGAAATGAGAGTTAAATTTGCCCGTCCAGACACCTCCAGCTAGTCTCTCATTGGTTTTCGCTATTCCTGTTCATCTTCCGCAGAAATTGCAAACTGGGCCAAACAGGAGGTTAAAGGGACTGACTCTCCAAGTCGGGAGAGTGTTAGTAAAGCGTCTGGAATGTTGCACCCGAGTACCAGGGTATGAAAACTGAGACATATTTGAACACGTCTCCCGATCACATGGTTGATCATACTCTGGGTTCCACATGCATGTGCTAGCTGAAGGAAGAATACCTTAAAGCTGGGTAGTTGAAACCTGTGGAATGGGTACCATGCAATATGACTTCAAAGGGTCTTCATTTGCTCACCGAACCTCTCCAATCCTATCACTGCTGCGTTTATGCCCCTGTACACATGCTTGATTCTCTTTCGGAGACATAGCAATCCATAGGTTTTAAGATACTTACTAGTCACGTACATTCTTAGGCGTTTAATATGCGGTGTTGAGTCCATTTCGTTGAGCAAGGAGTAGCTCTTGTCTATTCCATATTTGGCTTAAGGAACTTTATCTGTGCTCATTTCAATCTCTGGTTTTATGCAGCACCCCAACTCACCTTTACCCTTAAGCAAGCATAAGTTGGTTTTCTAAATTTGAGACCCTGTTCTGTTCTGTAATTCAGTTCCTGTGTAACCAAGTTTACATTCCGTGTATTAGTGATATCTTATGATGTTTCTTTTTCTGTGTGACTTATTTCAGTTAGAATCATCGTACCTGAATCCACTCATTGTGCTGCTACGGGCCTGATGACATAGATTTCATTGCTGAGTGATACTGCATTGTATGTAAGTACCACAAGTTCTGTATCCATTTTTCACTTTCTGCGATGTTGAACTTGTACTGTAAACGAGGTTCTAGTAAACAGAGCCGTTGCAAACTTTGGGGTGGCTGTGTCTTTTTGATTTTAATTTCCCTAAGCTATAGGACCATAAGTGGAAGTGCCCTAGGCTCTGTTGCTTTGTTTTTTAGATGTTTCAGGAAACACCATACACTTCTCCCGAGTGTCTGTTGGCAATTTACATCCCGCCCATCAGCATAACAAGGCTCCCAGTTCTCCATGGCCTGTCCTGCCTTTCTGGATTTTACACTTTTTTCAGATGGCCCTTTTGACCGGGGGGAAGTGAGACTTCATTGTAGTGCAGATTTCCTTTGCAAGCTTGCTTGGTTGGCCAAAAAGGGCGTATGCGTTTTTTCCTGAATATATTCAGGAAAAAACGCATACGCCCTTTTTGGCCAAGTGCATCATTGTGGACGTTCTGCCTCTTTTCATATGCTTTCAATGTAATTCCAGTCTACCTCCTGAAATCGGTTTCCTGCAATTCTGCCCCGTTTTCAAGTCCTCTTGGCAGCCTTACTTCAGTATATTTTTGGACGATAGCTGTCATTTATAACTCTGCAGGTTTGTGAATTACAGTGTCCCTGAGCTCCTTTCTTCAACTCGTTTTCTTGTGAGCTGGCCGCAACAACGCAGGATGGCTTCAGGCCCTAATCTGCTTCCGGCACGGCACGCTGAGCCTTTGGTTAATTCCTCTTCCTGGTGGGAAATGAGAGTTAAATTTGCCCGTCCAGACACCTCCAGCTAGTCTCTCATTGGTTTTCGCTATTCCTGTTCATCTTCCGCAGAAATTGCAAACTGGGCCAAACAGGAGGTTAAAGGGACTGACTCTCCAAGTCGGGAGAGTGTTAGTAAAGCGTCTGGAATGTTGCACCCGAGTACCAGGGTATGAAAACTGAGACATATTTGAACACGTCTCCCGATCACATGGTTGATCATACTCTGCGTTCCACATGCATGTTCTAGCTGAAGGAAGAATACCTTAAAGCTGGGTAGTTGAAACTGTGGAATGGGTACCATGCAATATGACTTCAAAGGGTCTTCATTTGCTCACCGAACCTCTCCAATCCTATCACTGCTGCATTTATGCCCCTGTACACATGCTTGATTCTCTTCCGGAGACATAGCAAACCATAGCTTTTAAGATACTTACTACTCAGGTACATTCTTAGGCGTTTAATATGCGGTGTTGAGTCCATTTCGTTGAGCTAGGAGTAGCTCTTGTCTATTCCATATTTGGCTTAAGGAAGTTTATCTGTGTTCATTTCAATCTCTGGTTTTATGCAGCACCCCAACTCACCTTTCCCCTTAAGCAAGCATAAGTTGGTTTTCTAAATTTGAGACCCTGTTCTGTTCTGTAATTCAGTTCCTCTGTAGCCAAGTTTACATTCCGTGTATTACTGATATCTTATGATGTTTCACTTTCTGTGTGACTTATTTCAGTTAGAATCATCATACCTGAATCCACTCATTCTGCTGCTAAGGGCCTGATGACATAGATTTCATTGCTGAGTGATATTGCTTTGTAAGTAAATACCACAACTTCTTTATCCATTTTTCACTTTCTGCGATGTTGAACTTGTACTGTAAATGAGGTTCTTGTAAACAGAGCCGTTCCAAACTTTGGGGTGGCTGTGTCTTTTTGATTTTAATTTCCCTAAGCTATAGGACCATAAGTGGAAGTGCCCTAGGCTCTGTTGCTTTGTTTTTTAGATGTTTCAGGAAATACCATACACTTCTCACGAGTGTCTGTTGGCAATTTACATCCCGCCCATCAGCATAACAAGGCTCCCAGTTCTCCATGGCCTGTCCTGCCTTTCTGGATTTTACACTTTTTTCAGATGGCCCTTTTGACTGGGGGGAAGTGAGACTTCATTGTAGTGCAGATTTCCTTTGCAAGCTTGCTTGGTTGGCCAAAAAGGGCGTATGCGTTTCTTCCTGAATATATTCAGGAAGAAACGCATACGCCCTTTTTGGCCAAGTGCATCATTGTGGACGTTCTGCCTCTTTTCCTATGCTTTCAATGCAATTCCAGTCTACCTCCTGAAATCGGTTTCCTGCAATTCTGCCCCGCTTTCAAGTCCTCTTGGCAGCCTTACTTCAGTATATTTTTGGACGATAGCTGTCATTTATAACTCTGCAGGTTTGTGAATTACAGTGCCCCTGAGCTCCTTTCTTCAACTCGCTTTCTTGTGAGCTGGCCGCAACACCGCAGGATTGCTTCAGGCCCTAATCTTGTTCCGGCACGGCACGCTCAGCCTTTGGTTAATTCCTCTTCCTGGTGGGAAATGAGAGTTAAATTTGGCCGTCCAGACACCTCCAGCTAGTCTCTCATTGGTTCTCGCTATTCCTGTTCATCTTCCGCAGAAATTGCAAACTGGGCCAAACAGGAAGTTAAAGGCACTGACTCTCCAAGTGGGGAGAGTGTTAGTAAAGCTTCTGGAATGTTGCACCCGAGTACCAGGGTATGAAAACTGAGACATATTTGAACACGTCTCCCGATCACATGGTTGATCATACTCTGCGTTCCACATGCATGTTCTAGCTGAAGGAAGAATACCTTAAAGCTGGGTAGTTGAAACTGTGGAATGGGTACCATGCAATATGACTTCAAAGGGTCTTCATTTGCTCACCGAACCTCTCCAATCCTATCACTGCTGCGTTTATGCCCCTGTACACATGCTTGATTCTCTTCCGGAGACATAGCAATCCATAGGTTTTAAGATACTTACTAGTCAGGTACATTCTTAGGTGTTTAATATGCGGTGTTGAGTCCATTTCGTTGAGCAAGGAGTAGCTCTTGTCTATTCCATATTTGGCTTAAGGAACTTTATCTGTGCTCATTTCAATCTCTGGTTTTATGCAGCACCCCAACTCACCTTTACCCTTAAGCAAGCATAAGTTGGTTTTCTAAATTTGAGACCCTGTTCTGTTCTGTAATTCAGTTCCTCTGTAGCCAAGTTTACATTCCGTGTATTACTGATATCTTATGATGTTTCTTTTTCTGTGTGACTTATTTCATTTAGAATCATCATACCTGAATCCACTCATTGTGCTGCTAAGGGCCTGATGACATAGATTTCATTGCTGAGTGATATTGCTTTGTAAGTAAATACCACAACTTCTTCATCCATTTTTCACTTTCTGCGGTGTTGAACTTGTACTGTAAACGAGGTTCTTATAAACAGAGCCGTTCCAAACATTGGGGTGGCTGTGTCTTTTTGATTTTAATTTCCCTAAGCTATAGGACCATAAGTGGAAGTGCCCTAGGCTCTGTTGCTTTGTTTTTTAGATGTTTCAGGAAACACCATACACTTCTCCCGAGTGTCTGTTGGCAATTTACATCCCGCCCATCAGCATAACAAGGCTCCCAGTTCTCCATGGCCTGTCCTGCCTTTCTGGATTTTACACTTTTTTCAGATGGCCCTTTTGACCGGGGGGAAGTGAGACTTCATTGTAGTGCAGATTTCCTTTGCAAGCTTGCTTGGTTGGCCAAAAAGGGCGTATGCGTTTTTTCCTGAATATATTCAGGAAAAAATGCATATGCCCTTTTTGACCAAGTGCATCATTGTGGACGTTCTGCCTCTTTTCCTATGCTTTCAATGCAATTCCAGTCTACCTCCTGAAATCGGTTTCCTGCAATTCTGCCCCGCTTTCAAGTCCTCTTGGCAGCCTTACTTCAGTATATTTTTGGACGATAGCTGTCATTTATAACTCTGCAGGTTTGTGAATTACAGTGCCCCTGAGCTCCTTTCTTCAACTCGCTTTCTTGTGAGCTGTCCGCAAAACCGCAGGATGGCTTCAGGCCCTAATCTTGTTCTGGCACGGCATGCTGAGCCTTTGGTTAATTCCTCTTCCTGGTGGGAAATGAGAGTTAAATTTGCCCGTCCAGACACCTCCAGCTAGTCTCTCATTGGTTCTCGCTTTTCCTGTTCATCTTCCGCAGAAATTGCAAACTGGGCCAAACAGGAGGTTAAAGGGACTGACTCTCCAAGTCGGGAGAGTGTTAGTAAAGCGTCTGGAATGTTGCACCCGAGTACCAGGGTATGAAAACTGAGACATATTTGAACACGTCTCCCGATCACATGGTTGATCATACTCTGGGTTCCACATGCATGTTTTAGCTGAAGGAAGAATACCTTAAACCTGGGTAGTTGAAACCCGTAGAATGGGTACCATGCAATATGACTTCAAAGGGTCTTCATTTGCTCACCGAACCTCTCCAATCCTATCACTGCTGCGTTTATGCCCCTGTACACATGCTTGATTCTCTTCCGGAGACATAGCAATCCATAGGTTTTAAGATACTTACTAGTCAGGTACATTCTTAGGTGTTTAATATGCGGTGTTGAGTCCATTTCGTTGAGCAAGGAGTAGCTCTTGTCTATTCCATATTTGGCTTAAGGAACTTTATCTGTGCTCATTTCAATCTCTGGTTTTATGCAGCACCCCAACTCACCTTTACCTTAAGCAAGCATAAGTTGGTTTTCTAAATATGAGACCCTGTTCTGTTCTGTAATTCAGTTCCTCTGTAGCCAAGTTTACATTCCGTGTATTACTGATATCTTATGATGTTTCTTTTTCTGTGTGACTTATTTCAGTTAGAATCATCATACCTGAATCCACTCATTGTGCTGCTAACGGCCTGATGACATAGATTTCATTGCTGAGTGATATTGCTTTGTAAGTAAATACCACAACTTCTTCATCCATTTTTCACTTTCTGCGGTGTTGAACTTGTACTGTAAACGAGGTTCTTATAAACAGAGCCGTTCCAAACTTTGGGGTGGCTGTGTCTTTTTGATTTTAATTTCCCTAAGCTATAGGACCATAAGTGGAAGTGCCCTAGGCTCTGTTGCTTTGTTTTTTAGATGTTTCAGGAAACACCATACATTTCTCCCGAGTGTCTGTTGGCAATTTACATCCCGCCCATCAGCATAACAAGGCTCCCAGTTCTCCATGGCCTGTCCTGCCTTTCTGCATTTTACACTTTTTTCAGATGGCCCTTTTGACCGGGGGGAAGTGAGACTTCATTGTAGTGCAGATTTCCTTTGCAAGCTTACTTGGTTGGCCAAAAAGGGCGTATGCGTTTTTTCCTGAATATATTCAGGAAAAAACGCATATGCCCTTTTTGGCCAAGTGCATCATTGTGGACGTTCTGCCTCTTTTCCTATGCTTTCAATGCAATTCCAGTCTACCTCCTGAAATCGGTTTCCTGCAATTCTGCCCCGCTTTCAAGTCCTCTTGGCAGCCTTACTTCAGTATATTTTTGGACGATAGCTGTCATTTATAACTCTGCAGGTTTGTGAATTACAGTGCCCCTGAGCTCCTTTCTTCAGCTCGCTTTCTTTTGAGCTGGCCGCAACACCGCAGGATGGCTTCAGGCCCTAATCTGGTTCCGGCACGGCACGCTGAGCCTTTGGTTATTTCCTCTTCCTGGTGGGAAATGAGAGTTAAATTTGCCCGTCCATACACCTCCAGCTAGTCTCTCATTGGTTCTCCCTATTCCTGTTCATCTTCCACAGAAATTGCAAACTGGGCCAAACAGGAGGTTAAAGGCGCTGACTCTCCAAGTGGGGAGAGTGTTAGTAAAGCGTCTGGAATGTTGCACCCCAGTACCAGGGGAGGAAAACTGAGACATATTTGAACACGTCTCCCGTTCACACGGTTGATCATACTCTGGGTTCCACATGCATGTTTTAGCTGAAGGAAGAATACCTTAAACCTGGGTAGTTGAAACCCGTGGAATGGATACCATGCAATATGACTTCAAAGGGTCTTCATTTGCTCACCGAACCTCTCCAATCCTATCACTGCTGCGTTTATGCCCCTGTACACATGCTTGATTCTCTTTCAGAGACATAGCAATCCATAAGTATTAAGATACTTCCTAATCAGGTGCATTCTTAGGCGTTTAATATGCGGTGTTGAGTCCTTTTCATTGAGCAAGGAGTAGCTCTTGTCTATTCCATATTTGGCTTAAGGAACTTTATCTGTGCTCATTTCAATCTCTGGTTTTATGCAGCACCCCAACTCACCTTTCCCCTTAAGCAAACATAAGTTGGTTTTCTAAATTTGAGACCCTGTTCTGTTCTGTAATTCAGTTCTTGTGTAGCCAAGTTTACATTCCGTGTATTACTGATATCTTATGATGTTTCTTTTTCTGTGTGACTTATTTCAGTTAGAATCATCATACCTGAATCCACTCATTGTGCTGCTAAGGGCCTGATGACATAGATTTCATTGCTGAGTGATATTGCTTTGTAAGTAAATACCACAACTTCTTTATCCATTTTTCACTTTCTGCGATGTTGAACTTTTACTGTAAACGAGGTTCTTGTAAACAGAGGCGTCCCAAACTTTGGGGTGGCTGTGTCTTTTTGATTTTAATTTCCCTAAGCTATAGGACCATAAGTGGAAGTGCCCTAGGCTCTGTTGCTTTGTTTTTTAGATGTTTCAGGAAACACCATACACTTCTCCCGAGTGTCTGTTGGCAATTTACATCCCGCCCATCAGCATAACAAGGCTCCCAGTTCTCCATGGCCTGTCCTGCCTTTCTGGATTTTACACTTTTTTCAGATGGCCCTTTTGACCGGGGGGAAGTGAGACTTCATTGTAGTGCAGATTTCCTTTGCAAGCTTGCTTGGTTGGCCAAAACGGGCGTATGCGTTTTTTCCTGAATATATTCAGGAAAAAACGCATACGCCCTTTTTGGCCAAGTGCATCATTGTGGACGTTCTGCCTCTTTTCCTATGCTTTCAATGCAATTCCAGTCTACCTCCTGAAATCGGTTTCCTGCAATTCTGCCCCGATTTCAAGTCCTCTTGGCAGCCTTACTTCAGTATATTTTTGGACGATAGCTGTCATTTATAACTCTGCAGGTTTGTGAATTACAGTGCCCCTGAGTTCCTTTCTTCAACTCACTCTCTTGTGAGCTGGCCGCAACACCGCAGGATGGCTTCAGGCCCTAATCTGGTTCCGGCACGGCACGCTGAGCCTTTGGTTAATTCCTCTTCCTGGTGTGAAATGAGAGTTAAATTTGTCCGTCCAGACACCTCCAGCTAGTCTCTCATTGGTTCTCGCTATTCCTGTTCATCTTATGCAGAAAATGCAAACTGGGCCAAACAGGAGGTTAAAGGGACTGACTCTCCAAGTCAGGAGAGTGTTAGTAAAGCGTCTGGAATGTTGCACCCGACTACCAGGGTACGAAAACTGAGACATATTTGAACACGTCTCCCGATCACATGGTTGATCATACTCCAGGTTCCACATGCATGTTTTAGCTGAAGGAAGAATACCTTAAAGCTGGGTAGTGGAAACCCGTGGAATGGGTACCATGCAATATGACTTCAAAGGGTCTTCATTTGCTCACCGAACCTCTCCAATCCTATCACTGCTGCGTTTATGCCCCTGTACACATGCTTGATTCTCTTTCGGAGACATAGCAATCCATAGGTTTTAAGATACTTACTAGTCAGGTACATTCTTAGGCATTTAATATGCGGTGTTGAGTCCATTTCGTTGAGCAAGGAGTAGCTCTTGTCTATTCCATATTTGGCTTAAGGAACTTTATCTGTGCTCATTTCAATCTCTGGTTTTATGCAGCACCCCAACTCACCTTTCCCCTTAAGCAAGCATAAGTTGGTTTTCTAAATTTGAGACCCTGTTCTGTTTTGGAATTCAGTTCCTGTGTAGCCAAGTTTACATTCCGTGTATTAGTGATAACTTATGATGTTTCTTTTTCTGTGTGACTTATTTCAGTTAGAATCATCATACCTGAATCCACTCATTGTGCTGCTAAGGGCCTGATGACATAGATTTCATTGCTGAGTGATACTGCATTGTACGTAAGGACCACAAGTTCTTTATCCATTTTTCACTTTCTGTGATATTGAACTTGTACGGTAAATGAGGTTCTTGTAAACAGAGCCGTTGCAAACTTTGGGGTGGCTGTGTCTTTTTGATTTTAATTTCCCTAAGCTATAGGACCATAAGTGGAAGTGCCCTAGGCTCTGTTGCTTTGTTTTTTAGATGTTTCAGGAAACACCATACACTTCTCCCGAGTGTCTGTTGGCAATTTACATCCCGCCCATCAGCATAACAAGGCTCCCAGTTCTCCATGGCCTGTCCTGCCTTTCTGGATTTTACACTTTTTTCAGATGGCCCTTTTGACCGGGGGGAAGTGAGACTTCATTGTAGTGCAGATTTCCTTTGCAAGCTTGCTTGGTTGGCCAAAAAGGGCGTATGCGTTTTTTCCTGAATATATTCAGGAAAAAACGCATACGCCCTTTTTGGCCAAGTGCATCATTGTGGACGTTCTGCCTCTTTTCCTATGCTTTCAATGCAATTCCAGTCTACCTCCTGAAATCGGTTTCCTGCAATTCTGCCCCGCTTTCAAGTCCTCTTGGCAGCCTTACTTCAGTATATTTTTGGACGATAGCTGTCATTTATAACTCTGCAGGTTTGTGAATTACAGTGCCCCTGAGCTCCTTTCTTCAACTCGCTTTCTTTTGAGCTGGCCGCAACACCGCAGGATGGCTTCAGGCCCTAATCTGTTTCCGGCACGGCACGCTGAGCCTTTGGTTATTTCCTCTTCCTGGTGGGAAATGAGAGTTAAATTTGCCCGTCCATACACCTCCAGCTAGTCTCTCATTGGTTCTTCCTATTCCTGTTCATCTTCCGCAGAAATTGCAAACTTGGCCAAACAGGAGGTTAAAGGCGCTGACTCTCCAAGTGGGGAGAGTGTTAGTAAAGTGTCTGGAATGTTGCACCCGAGTACCAGGGGAGGAGAACTGAGACATATTTGAACACGTCTCCCGTTCACACGGTTGATCATACTCTGGGTTCCACATGCATGTTTTAGCTGAAGGAAGAATACCTTAAACCTGGGTAGTTGAAACCCGTGGAATGGGTACCATGCAATATGACTTCAAAGGGTCTTCATTTGCTCACCGAACCTCTCCAATCCTATCACTGCTGCGTTTATGCCCCTGAACACACGCTTGGTTCTCTTTTGGAGACATAGCAATCCATAGGTTTTAAGATACTTACTAGTCAGGTACATTCTTAGGCGTTTAATATGGGGTGTTGAGTCCATTTCGTTGAGCAAGGAGTAGCTCTTGTCTATTCCATATTTGGCTTAAGGAACTTTATCTGTGCTCATTTCAATCTCTGGTTTTATGCAGCACCCCAACTCACCTTTCCCCTTAAGCAAGCATAAGTTGGTTTTCTAAACTTGAGACCCTGTTCTGTTTTGGAATTCAGTTCCTGTGTAGCCAAGTTTACATTCCGTGTATTAGTGATATCTTATGATGTTTCTTTTTCTGTGTGACTTATTTCAGTTAGAATCATCGTACTTGAATCCACTCATTATGCTGCTACGGGCATGATGACATAGATTTCATTGCTGAGTGATACTGCATTGTACGTAAGTACCACAAGTTCTTTATCCATTTTTCACTTTCTGTGATATTGAACTTGTACGGTAAACGAGGTTCTTGTAAACAGAGCCGTCCCAAACTTTGGGGTGGCTGTGTCTTTTTGATTTTAATTTCCCTAAGCTATAGGACCATAAGTGGAAGTGCCCTAGGCTCTGTTGCTTTGTTTTTTAGATGTTTCAGGAAACACCATACACTTCTCCCGAGTGTCTGTTGGCAATTTACATCCCGCCCATCAGCATAACAAGGCTCCCAGTTCTCCATGGCCTGTCCTGCCTTTCTGGATTTTACACTTTTTTCAGATGGCCCTTTTGACCGGGGGGAAGTGAGACTTCATTGTAGTGCAGATTTCCTTTGCAAGCTTGCTTGGTAGGCCAAAAAGTGTGTATGCGTTTTTTCCTGAATATATTTAGGAAAAAACTCATACGCCCTTTTTGGCCAAGTGCATCATTGTGGACGATCTGCCTCTTTTCCTATGCTTTCAATGCAATTCCAGTCTACCTCCTGAAATCGGTTTCCTGCAATTCTACCCCGCTTTCAAATCCTCTTGGCAGCCTTACTTCAGTATATTTTTGGACGATAGCTGTCATTTATAACTCTGCAGGTTTGTGAATTACAGTGCCCCTGAGCTCCTTTCTTCAACTCGCTTTCTTTTGAGCTGGCCGCAACACCGCAGGGTGGCTTCAGGCCCTAATCTGGTTCCGGCACGGCACGCTGAGCCTTTGGTTATTTCCTCTTCCTGGTGGGAAATGAGAGTTAAATTTGCCCGTCCAGACACCTCCAGCTAGTCTCTCATTGGTTCTCCCTATTCCTGTTCATCTTCCGCAGAAATTGCAAACTGGGCCAAACAGGAGGTTAAAGACGTTGACTCTCCAAGTGGGGAGAGTGTTAGTAAAGCGTCTGGAATGTTGCACCCGAGTACAAGGGGAGGAAAACTGAGACATATTTGAACACGTCTCCCGTTCACACGGTTGATCATACTCTGGGTTCCACATGCATGTTTTAGCTGAAGGAAGAATACCTTAAACCTGGAGAGTTGAGACCCGTGTAATGGGTACCATGCAATATGACTTCAAAGGGTCTTCATTTGCTCGCCGAACCTCTCCAATCCTATCACTGCTGCGTTTATGCCCCTGTACACACGCTTGATTCTCTTTTGGAGACATAGTAATCCATAGGTTTTAAGATACTTACTAGTCAGGTACATTCTTAGGCGTTTAATATGGGGTGTTGAGTCCATTTCGTTGAGCAAGGAGTAGCTCTTGTCTATTCCATATTTGGCTTAAGGAACTTTATCTGTGCTCATTTCAATCTCTGGTTTTATGCAGCACCCCAACTCACCTTTCCCCTTAAGCAAGCATAAGTTGGTTTTCTAAACTTGAGATCCTGTTCTGTTTTGGAATTCAGTTCCTGTGTAGCCAAGTTTACATTCCGTGTGTTAGTGATATCTTATGATGTTTCTTTTTCTGTGTGACTTATTTCAGTTAGAATCATCGTACCTGAATCCACTCATTATGCTGCTACGGGCCTGATGACATAGATTTCATTGCTGAGTGATACTGCATTGTACGTAAGTACCACAAGTTCTTTATCCATTTTTCACTTTCTGTGATATTGAACATGTACAGTAAACGAGGTTCTTGTAAACAGAGGCGTCCCAAACTTTGGGGTGGCTGTGCCTTTTTGATTTTCATTTCCCTAAGCTATAGGACCATAAGTGGAAGTGCCCTAGGCTCTGTTGCTTTGTTTTTTAGATGTTTCAGGAAACACCATACACTTCTCCCGAGTGTTTGTTGGCATTTTACATCCCGCCCATCAGCATAACAAGGCTCCCAGTTCTCCATGGCCTGTCCTGCCTTTCTGGATTTTACACTTTTTTCAGATGGCCCTTTTGACCGGGGGGAAGTGAGACTTCATTGTAGTGCAGATTTCCTTTGCAAGCTTGTTTGGTTGACCAAAAAGGGCGTATGCGTTTTTTCCTGAATATATTCAGGAAAAAACGCATACGCCCTTTTTGGCCAAGTGCATCATTGTGGACATTCTGCCTCTTTTCCTATGCTTTCAATGCAATTCCAGTCTACCTCCTGAAATCGGTTTCCTGCAATTCTGCCCCGCTTTCAAGTCCTCCTGGCAGCCTTACTTCAGTATAATTTTGGACGATAGCTGTCATTTATAACTCTGCAGGTTTGTGAATTACAGTGCCCCTGAGCTCCTTTCTTCAACTCGTTTTCTTTTGAGCTGGCCGCAACACCGCAGGATGGCTTCAGGCCCTAATCTGGTTCCGGCACGGCACGCTGAGCCTTTGGTTAATTCCTCTTCCTGGAGGGAAATGAGAGTTAAATTTGCCCGTCCAGACACCTCCAGCTAGTCTATCATTGGTTCTCCCTATTCCTGTTCATCTTCCGCAGAAATTGCAAACTGGGCCAAACAGGAGGTTAAAGGCGCTGACTCTCCAAGTGGGGAGAGTGTTAGTAAAGCGTCTGGAATGTTGCACCCGAGTAACAGGGTACGAAAACTGAGACATATTTGAACACGTCTCCCGTTCACATGGTTGATCATACTCTGGGTTCCACATGCATGTTTTAGCTGAAGGAAGAATACCTTAAACCTGGAGAGTTGAGACCCATGGAATGGGTACCATGCAATATGACTTCAAAGGGTCTTCATTTGCTCACCGAACCTCTCCAATCCTATCACTGCTGCGTTTATGCCCCTGTACACACGCTTGATTCTCTTTTGGAGACATAACAATCCATAGATTTTAAGATACTTACTAGTCAGGTACATTCTTAGGCGTTTAATATGGGGTGTTGAGTCCATTTCATTGAGCAAGGAGTAGCTCTTGTCTATTCCATATTTGGCTTAAAGAACTTTATCTGTGCTCATTTCAATCTCTGGTTTTATGCAGCACCCCAACTCACCTTTCCCCTTAAGCAAGCATAAGTTGGTTTTCTAAACTTGAGACCCTGTTCTGTTTTGGAATTCAGTTCCTGTGTAGCCAAGTTTACATTCCGTGTGTTAGTGATATCTTATGATGTTTCTTTTTCTGTGTGACTTATTTCAGTTAGAATCATCGTTCCTGAATCCACTCATTATGCTGCTACGGGCCTGATGACATAGATTTCATTGCTGAGTGATATTGCTTTGTAAGTAAATACCACAACTTCTTTATCCATTTTTCACTTTCTGCGATGTTGAACTTGTACTGTAAACGAGGTTCTTGTAAACAGAGCCGTCCCAAACGTTGGGGTGGCTGTGTCTTTTTGATTTTAATTTCCCTAAGCTATAGGACCATAAGTGGAAGTGCCCTAGGCTCTGTTGCTTTGTTTTTTAGATGTTTCAGGAAACACCATACACTTCTCCCGAGTGTCTGTTGGCAATTTACATCCCGCCCATCAGCATAACAAGGCTCCCAGTTCTCCATGGCCTGTCCTGCCTTTCTGGATTTTACACTTTTTTCAGATGGCCCTTTTGACTGGGGGTAAGTGAGACTTCATTGTAGTGCAGATTTCCTTTGCAAGCTTGTTTGGTTGACCAAAAAGGGCGTATGCGTTTTTTCCTGAATATATTCAGGAAAAAACGCATACGCCCTTTTTGGCCAAGTGCATCATTGTGGACGTTCTGCCTCTTTTCCTATGCTTTCAATGCCATTCCAGTCTACCTCCTGAAATCGGTTTCCTGCAATTCTGCCCCGCTTTCAAATCCTCTTGGCAGCCTTACTTCAGTATATTTTTGGACGATAGCTGTCATTTATAACTCTGCAGGTTTGTGAATTACAGTGCCCCTGAGCTCCTTTCTTCAACTCGCTTTCTTTTGAGCTGGCCGCAACACCGCAGGATGGCTTCAGCCCCTAATCTGGTTACGGAACGGCACGCTGAGCCTTTGGTTATTTCCTCTTCCTGGTGGGAAATGAGAGTTAAATTTGCCCGTCCAGACACCTCCAGCTAGTCTCTCATTGGTTCTCCCTATTCCTGTTCATCTTCCGCAGACATTGCAAACTGGGCCAAACAGGAGGTTAAAGGTGCTGACTCTCCAAGTGGGGAGAGTGTTAGTAAAGTGTCTGGAATGTTGCACCCGAGTACCAGGGGAGGAAAACTGAGACATATTTGAACACGTCTCCCGTTCACACGGTTGATCATACTCTGGGTTCCACATGCATGTTTTAGCTGAAGGAAGAATACCTTAAACCTGGAGAGTTGAGACCCGTGTAATGGGTACCATGCAATATGACTTCAAAGGGTCTTCATTTGCTCACCGAACCTCTCCAATCCTATCACTGCTGCGTTTATGCCCCTGAACACACGCTTGGTTCTCTTTTGGAGACATAGCAATCCATAGGTTTTAAGATACTTACTAGTCAGGTACATTCTTAGGCGTTTAATATGGGGTGTTGAGTCCATTTCGTTGAGCAAGGAGTAGCTCTTGTCTATTCCATATTTGGCTTAAGGAACTTTATCTGTGCTCATTTCAATCTCTGGTTTTATGCAGCACCCCAACTCACCTTTCCCCTTAAGCAAGCATAAGTTGGTTTTCTAAATTTGAGACCCTGTTCTGTTTTGGAATTCAGTTCCTGTGTAGCCAAGTTTACATTCCGTGTATTAGTGATATCTTATGATGTTTCTTTTTCTGTGTGACTTATTTCAGTTAGAATCATCGTACCTGAATCCACTCATTATGCTGCTACGGTCCTGATGACATAGATTTCATTGCTGAGTGATATTGCTTTGTAAGTAAATACCACAACTTCTTCATCCATTTTTCACTTTCTGCGGTGTTGAACTTGTACTGTAAACGAGGTTCTTATAAACAGAGCCATTCCAAACATTGGGGTGGCTGTGTCTTTTTGATTTTAATTTCCCTAAGCTATAGGACCATAAGTGGAAGTGCCCTAGGCTCTGTTGCTTTGTTTTTTAGATGTTTCAGGAAACACCATACACTTCTCCCGAGTGTCTGTTGGCAATTTACATCCCGCCCATCAGCATAACAAGGCTCCCAGTTCTCCATGGCCTGTCCTGCCTTTCTGGATTTTACACTTTTTTCAGATGGCCCTTTTGACCGGGGGGAAGTGAGACTTCATTGTAGTGCAGATTTCCTTTGCAAGCTTGCTTGGTTGGCCAAAAAGGGCGTATGCGTTTTTTCCTGAATATATTCAGGAAAAAATGCATATGCCCTTTTTGACCAAGTGCATCATTGTGGACGTTCTGCCTCTTTTCCTATGCTTTCAATGCAATTCCAGTCTACCTCCTGAAATCGGTTTCCTGCAATTCTGCCCCGCTTTCAAGTCCTCTTGGCAGCCTTACTTCAGTATATTTTTGGACGATAGCTGTCATTTATAACTCTGCAGGTTTGTGAATTACAGTGCCCCTGAGCTCCTTTCTTCAACTCGCTTTCTTGTGAGCTGTCCGCAAAACCGCAGGATGGCTTCAGGCCCTAATCTTGTTCTGGCACGGCATGCTGAGCCTTTGGTTAATTCCTCTTCCTGGTGGGAAATGAGAGTTAAATTTGCCCGTCCAGACACCTCCAGCTAGTCTCTCATTGGTTCTCGCTTTTCCTGTTCATCTTCCGCAGAAATTGCAAACTGGGCCAAACAGGAGGTTAAAGGGACTGACTCTCCAAGTCGGGAGAGTGTTAGTAAAGCGTCTGGAATGTTGCACCCGAGTACCAGGGTATGAAAACTGAGACATATTTGAACACGTCTCCCGATCACATGGTTGATCATACTCTGGGTTCCACATGCATGTTTTAGCTGAAGGAAGAATACCTTAAACCTGGGTAGTTGAAACCCGTAGAATGGGTACCATGCAATATGACTTCAAAGGGTCTTCATTTGCTCACCGAACCTCTCCAATCCTATCACTGCTGCGTTTATGCCCCTGTACACATGCTTGATTCTCTTCCGGAGACATAGCAATCCATAGGTTTTAAGATACTTACTAGTCAGGTACATTCTTAGGTGTTTAATATGCGGTGTTGAGTCCATTTCGTTGAGCAAGGAGTAGCTCTTGTCTATTCCATATTTGGCTTAAGGAACTTTATCTGTGCTCATTTCAATCTCTGGTTTTATGCAGCACCCCAACTCACCTTTACCTTAAGCAAGCATAAGTTGGTTTTCTAAATATGAGACCCTGTTCTGTTCTGTAATTCAGTTCCTCTGTAGCCAAGTTTACATTCCGTGTATTACTGATATCTTATGATGTTTCTTTTTCTGTGTGACTTATTTCAGTTAGAATCATCATACCTGAATCCACTCATTGTGCTGCTAACGGCCTGATGACATAGATTTCATTGCTGAGTGATATTGCTTTGTAAGTAAATACCACAACTTCTTCATCCATTTTTCACTTTCTGCGGTGTTGAACTTGTACTGTAAACGAGGTTCTTATAAACAGAGCCGTTCCAAACTTTGGGGTGGCTGTGTCTTTTTGATTTTAATTTCCCTAAGCTATAGGACCATAAGTGGAAGTGCCCTAGGCTCTGTTGCTTTATTTTTTAGATGTTTCAGGAAACACCATACATTTCTCCCGAGTGTCTGTTGGCAATTTACATCCCGCCCATCAGCATAACAAGGCTCCCAGTTCTCCATGGCCTGTCCTGCCTTTCTGCATTTTACACTTTTTTCAGATGGCCCTTTTGACCGGGGGGAAGTGAGACTTCATTGTAGTGCAGATTTCCTTTGCAAGCTTACTTGGTTGGCCAAAAAGGGCGTATGCGTTTTTTCCTGAATATATTCAGGAAAAAACGCATATGCCCTTTTTGGCCAAGTGCATCATTGTGGACGTTCTGCCTCTTTTCCTATGCTTTCAATGCAATTCCAGTCTACCTCCTGAAATCGGTTTCCTGCAATTCTGCCCCGCTTTCAAGTCCTCTTGGCAGCCTTACTTCAGTATATTTTTGGACGATAGCTGTCATTTATAACTCTGCAGGTTTGTGAATTACAGTGCCCCTGAGCTCCTTTCTTCAGCTCGCTTTCTTTTGAGCTGGCCGCAACACCGCAGGATGGCTTCAGGCCCTAATCTGGTTCCGGCACGGCACGCTGAGCCTTTGGTTATTTCCTCTTCCTGGTGGGAAATGAGAGTTAAATTTGCCCGTCCATACACCTCCAGCTAGTCTCTCATTGGTTCTCCCTATTCCTGTTCATCTTCCACAGAAATTGCAAACTGGGCCAAACAGGAGGTTAAAGGCGCTGACTCTCCAAGTGGGGAGAGTGTTAGTAAAGCGTCTGGAATGTTGCACCCCAGTACCAGGGGAGGAAAACTGAGACATATTTGAACACGTCTCCCGTTCACACGGTTGATCATACTCTGGGTTCCACATGCATGTTTTAGCTGAAGGAAGAATACCTTAAACCTGGGTAGTTGAAACCCGTGGAATGGATACCATGCAATATGACTTCAAAGGGTCTTCATTTGCTCACCGAACCTCTCCAATCCTATCACTGCTGCGTTTATGCCCCTGTACACATGCTTGATTCTCTTTCAGAGACATAGCAATCCATAAGTATTAAGATACTTCCTAATCAGGTGCATTCTTAGGCGTTTAATATGCGGTGTTGAGTCCTTTTCATTGAGCAAGGAGTAGCTCTTGTCTATTCCATATTTGGCTTAAGGAACTTTATCTGTGCTCATTTCAATCTCTGGTTTTATGCAGCACCCCAACTCACCTTTACCCTTAAGCAAACATAAGTTGGTTTTCTAAATTTGAGACCCTGTTCTGTTCTGTAATTCAGTTCTTGTGTAGCCAAGTTTACATTCCGTGTATTACTGATATCTTATGATGTTTCTTTTTCTGTGTGACTTATTTCAGTTAGAATCATCATACCTGAATCCACTCATTGTGCTGCTAAGGGCCTGATGACATAGATTTCATTGCTGAGTGATATTGCTTTGTAAGTAAATACCACAACTTCTTTATCCATTTTTCACTTTCTGCGATGTTGAACTTTTACTGTAAACGAGGTTCTTGTAAACAGAGGCGTCCCAAACTTTGGGGTGGCTGTGTCTTTTTGATTTTAATTTCCCTAAGCTATAGGACCATAAGTGGAAGTGCCCTAGGCTCTGTTGCTTTGTTTTTTAGATGTTTCAGGAAACACCATACACTTCTCCCGAGTGTCTGTTGGCAATTTACATCCCGCCCATCAGCATAACAAGGCTCCCAGTTCTCCATGGCCTGTCCTGCCTTTCTGGATTTTACACTTTTTTCAGATGGCCCTTTTGACCGGGGGGAAGTGAGACTTCATTGTAGTGCAGATTTCCTTTGCAAGCTTGCTTGGTTGGCCAAAAAGGGCGTATGCGTTTTTTCCTGAATATATTCAGGAAAAAACGCATACGCCCTTTTTGGCCAAGTGCATCATTGTGGACGTTCTGCCTCTTTTCCTATGCTTTCAATGCAATTCCAGTCTACCTCCTGAAATCGGTTTCCTGCAATTCTGCCCCGATTTCAAGTCCTCTTGGCAGCCTTACTTCAGTATATTTTTGGACGATAGCTGTCATTTATAACTCTGCAGGTTTGTGAATTACAGTGCCCCTGAGTTCCTTTCTTCAACTCACTTTCTTGTGAGCTGGCCGCAACACCGCAGGATGGCTTCAGGCCCTAATCTGGTTCCGGCACGGCACGCTGAGCCTTTGGTTAATTCCTCTTCCTGGTGTGAAATGAGAGTTAAATTTGTCCGTCCAGACACCTCCAGCTAGTCTCTCATTGGTTCTCGCTATTCCTGTTCATCTTATGCAGAAAATGCAAACTGGGCCAAACAGGAGGTTAAAGGGACTGACTCTCCAAGTCAGGAGAGTGTTAGTAAAGCGTCTGGAATGTTGCACCCGACTACCAGGGTACGAAAACTGAGACATATTTGAACACGTCTCCCGATCACATGGTTGATCATACTCCAGGTTCCACATGCATGTTTTAGCTGAAGGAAGAATACCTTAAAGCTGGGTAGTGGAAACCCGTGGAATGGGTACCATGCAATATGACTTCAAAGGGTCTTCATTTGCTCACCGAACCTCTCCAATCCTATCACTGCTGCGTTTATGCCCCTGTACACATGCTTGATTCTCTTTCGGAGACATAGCAATCCATAGGTTTTAAGATACTTACTAGTCAGGTACATTCTTAGGCATTTAATATGCGGTGTTGAGTCCATTTCGTTGAGCAAGGAGTAGCTCTTGTCTATTCCATATTTGGCTTAAGGAACTTTATCTGTGCTCATTTCAATCTCTGGTTTTATGCAGCACCCCAACTCACCTTTCCCCTTAAGCAAGCATAAGTTGGTTTTCTAAATTTGAGACCCTGTTCTGTTTTGGAATTCAGTTCCTGTGTAGCCAAGTTTACATTCCGTGTATTAGTGATAACTTATGATGTTTCTTTTTCTGTGTGACTTATTTCAGTTAGAATCATCATACCTGAATCCACTCATTGTGCTGCTAAGGGCCTGATGACATAGATTTCATTGCTGAGTGATACTGCATTGTACGTAAGGACCACAAGTTCTTTATCCATTTTTCACTTTCTGTGATATTGAACTTGTACGGTAAATGAGGTTCTTGTAAACAGAGCCGTTGCAAACTTTGGGGTGGCTGTGTCTTTTTGATTTTAATTTCCCTAAGCTATAGGACCATAAGTGGAAGTGCCCTAGGCTCTGTTGCATTGTTTTTTAGATGTTTCAGGAAACACCATACACTTCTCCCGAGTGTCTGTTGGCAATTTACATCCCGCCCATCAGCATAACAAGGCTCCCAGTTCTCCATGGCCTGTCCTGCCTTTCTGGATTTTACACTTTTTTCAGATGGCCCTTTTGACCGGGGGGAAGTGAGACTTCATTGTAGTGCAGATTTCCTTTGCAAGCTTGCTTGGTTGGCCAAAAAGGGCGTATGCGTTTTTTCCTGAATATATTCAGGAAAAAACGCATACGCCCTTTTTGGCCAAGTGCATCATTGTGGACGTTCTGCCTCTTTTCCTATGCTTTCAATGCAATTCCAGTCTACCTCCTGAAATCGGTTTCCTGCAATTCTGCCCCGCTTTCAAGTCCTCTTGGCAGCCTTACTTCAGTATATTTTTGGACGATAGCTGTCATTTATAACTCTGCAGGTTTGTGAATTACAGTGCCCCTGAGCTCCTTTCTTCAACTCGCTTTCTTTTGAGCTGGCCGCAACACCGCAGGATGGCTTCAGGCCCTAATCTGTTTCCGGCACGGCACGCTGAGCCTTTGGTTATTTCCTCTTCCTGGTGGGAAATGAGAGTTAAATTTGCCCGTCCATACACCTCCAGCTAGTCTCTCATTGGTTCTTCCTATTCCTGTTCATCTTCCGCAGAAATTGCAAACTGGGCCAAACAGGAGGTTAAAGGCGCTGACTCTCCAAGTGGGGAGAGTGTTAGTAAAGTGTCTGGAATGTTGCACCCGAGTACCAGGGGAGGAGAACTGAGACATATTTGAACACGTCTCCCGTTCACACGGTTGATCATACTCTGGGTTCCACATGCATGTTTTAGCTGAAGGAAGAATACCTTAAACCTGGAGAGTTGAGACCCGTGTAATGGGTACCATGCAATATGACTTCAAAGGGTCTTCATTTGCTCGCCGAACCTCTCCAATCCTATCACTGCTGCGTTTATGCCCCTGTACACACGCTTGATTCTCTTTTGGAGACATAGTAATCCATAGGTTTTAAGATACTTACTAGTCAGGTACATTCTTAGGCGTTTAATATGGGGTGTTGAGTCCATTTCGTTGAGCAAGGAGTAGCTCTTGTCTATTCCATATTTGGCTTAAGGAACTTTATCTGTGCTCATTTCAATCTCTGGTTTTATGCAGCACCCCAACTCACCTTTCCCCTTAAGCAAGCATAAGTTGGTTTTCTAAACTTGAGATCCTGTTCTGTTTTGGAATTCAGTTCCTGTGTAGCCAAGTTTACATTCCGTGTGTTAGTGATATATTATGATGTTTCTTTTTCTGTGTGACTTATTTCAGTTAGAATCATCGTACCTGAATCCACTCATTATGCTGCTACGGGCCTGATGACATAGATTTCATTGCTGAGTGATACTGCATTGTACGTAAGTACCACAAGTTCTTTATCCATTTTTCACTTTCTGTGATATTGAACATGTACAGTAAACGAGGTTCTTGTAAACAGAGGCGTCCCAAACTTTGGGGTGGCTGTGCCTTTTTGATTTTCATTTCCCTAAGCTATAGGACCATAAGTGGAAGTGCCCTAGGCTCTGTTGCTTTGTTTTTTAGATGTTTCAGGAAACACCATACACTTCTCCCGAGTGTTTGTTGGCAATTTACATCCCGCCCATCAGCATAACAAGGCTCCCAGTTCTCCATGGCCTGTCCTGCCTTTCTGGATTTTACACTTTTTTCAGATGGCCCTTTTGACCGGGGGGAAGTGAGACTTCATTGTAGTGCAGATTTCCTTTGCAAGCTTGTTTGGTTGACCAAAAAGGGCGTATGCGTTTTTTCCTGAATATATTCAGGAAAAAACGCATACGCCCTTTTTGGCCAAGTGCATCATTGTGGACATTCTGCCTCTTTTCCTATGCTTTCAATGCAATTCCAGTCTACCTCCTGAAATCGGTTTCCTGCAATTCTGCCCCGCTTTCAAGTTCTCCTGGCAGCCTTACTTCAGTATAATTTTGGACGATAGCTGTCATTTATAACTCTGCAGGTTTGTGAATTACAGTGCCCCTGAGCTCCTTTCTTCAACTCGTTTTCTTTTGAGCTGGCCGCAACACCGCAGGATGGCTTCAGGCCCTAATCTGGTTCCGGCACGGCACGCTGAGCCTTTGGTTAATTCCTCTTCCTGGAGGGAAATGAGAGTTAAATTTGCCCGTCCAGACACCTCCAGCTAGTCTATCATTGGTTCTCCCTATTCCTGTTCATCTTCCGCAGAAATTGCAAACTGGGCCAAACAGGAGGTTAAAGGCGCTGACTCTCCAAGTGGGGAGAGTGTTAGTAAAGCGTCTGGAATGTTGCACCCGAGTAACAGGGTACGAAAACTGAGACATATTTGAACACGTCTCCCGTTCACATGGTTGATCATACTCTGGGTTCCACATGCATGTTTTAGCTGAAGGAAGAATACCTTAAACCTGGAGAGTTGAGACCCATGGAATGGGTACCATGCAATATGACTTCAAAGGGTCTTCATTTGCTCACCGAACCTCTCCAATCCTATCACTGCTGCGTTTATGCCCCTGTACACACGCTTGATTCTCTTTTGGAGACATAACAATCCATAGATTTTAAGATACTTACTAGTCAGGTACATTCTTAGGCGTTTAATATGGGGTGTTGAGTCCATTTCATTGAGCAAGGAGTAGCTCTTGTCTATTCCATATTTGGCTTAAAGAACTTTATCTGTGCTCATTTCAATCTCTGGTTTTATGCAGCACCCCAACTCACCTTTCCCCTTAAGCAAGCATAAGTTGGTTTTCTAAACTTGAGACCCTGTTCTGTTTTGGAATTCAGTTCCTGTGTAGCCAAGTTTACATTCCGTGTGTTAGTGATATCTTATGATGTTTCTTTTTCTGTGTGACTTATTTCAGTTAGAATCATCGTACCTGAATCCACTCATTATGCTGCTACGGGCCTGATGACATAGATTTCATTGCTGAGTGATACTGCATTGTACGTAAGTACCACAAGTTCTTTATCCATTTTTCACTTTCTGTGATATTGAACTTGTACGGTAAACGAGGTTCTTGTAAACAGAGGCGTCCCAAACTTTGGGGTGGCTGTGCCTTTTTGATTTTCATTTCCCTAAGCTATAGGACCATAAGTGGAAGTGCCCTAGGCTCTGTTGCTTTGTTTTTTAGATGTTTCAGGAAACACCATACACTTCTCCCGAGTGTCTGTTGGCAATTTACATCCCGCCCATCAGCATAACAAGGCTCCCAGTTCTCCATGGCCTGTCCTGCCTTTCTGGATTTTACACTTTTTTCAGATGGCCCTTTTGACCGGGGGGAAGTGAGACTTCATTGTAGTGCAGATTTCCTTTGCAAGCTTGTTTGGTTGACCAAAAAGGGCGTATGCGTTTTTTCCTGAATATATTCAGGAAAAAACGCATACGCCCTTTTTGGCCAAGTGCATCATTGTGGACATTCTGCCTCTTTTCCTATGCTTTCAATGCAATTCCAGTCTACCTCCTGAAATCGGTTTCCTGCAATTCTGCCCCGCTTTCAAGTCCTCCTGGCAGCCTTACTTCAGTATATTTTTGGACGATAGCTGTCATTTATAACTCTGCAGGTTTGTGAATTACAGTGCCCCTGAGCTCCTTTCTTCAACTCGCTTTCTTTTGAGCTGGCCGCAACACCGCAGGATGGCTTCAGGCCCTAATCTGGTTCCGGCACGGCACACTGAGCCTTTGGTTAATTCCTCTTCCTGGAGGGAAATGAGAGTTAAATTTGCCCGTCCAGACACCTCCAGCTAGTCTATCATTGGTTCTCCCTATTCCTGTTCATCTTCCGCAGAAATTGCAAACTGGGCCAAACAGGAGGTTAAAGTCGCTGACTCTCCAAGTGGGGAGAGTGTTAGTAAAGCGTCTGGAATGTTGCACCCGAGTACCAGGGTACGAAAACTGAGACATATTTGAACACGTCTCCCGTTCACATGGTTGATCATACTCTGGGTTCCACATGCATGTTTTAGCTGAAGGAAGAATACCTTAAACCTGGAGAGTTGAGACCCGTGGAATGGGTACCATGCAATATGACTTCAAAGGGTCTTCATTTGCTCACCGAACCTCTCCAATCCTATCACTGCTGCGTTTATGCCCCTGTACACACGCTTGATTCTCTTTTGGAGACATAGCAATCCATAGGTTTTAAGATACTTACTAGTCAGGTACATTCTTAGGCGTTTAATATGGGGTGTTGAGTCCATTTCGTTGAGCAAGGAGTAGCTCTTGTCTATTCCATATTTGGCTTAAGGAACTTTATCTGTGCTCATTTCAATCTCTGGTTTTATGCAGCACCCCAACTCACCTTTCCCCTTAAGCAAGCATAAGTTGGTTTTCTAAACTTGAGACCCTGTTCTGTTTTGGAATTCAGTTCCTGTGTAGCCAAGTTTACATTCCGTGTATTAGTGATATCTTATGATGTTTCTTTTTCTGTGTGACTTATTTCAGTTAGAATCATCGTTCCTGAATCCACTCATTATGCTGCTACGGGCCTGATGACATAGATTTCATTGCTGAGTGATATTGCTTTGTAAGTAAATACCACAACTTCTTTATCCATTTTTCACTTTCTGCGATGTTGAACTTGTACTGTAAACGAGGTTCTTGTAAACAGAGCCGTCCCAAACGTTGGGGTGGCTGTGTCTTTTTGATTTTAATTTCCCTAAGCTATAGGACCATAAGTGGAAGTGCCCTAGGCTCTGTTGCTTTGTTTTTTAGATGTTTCAGGAAACACCATACACTTCTCCCGAGTGTCTGTTGGCAATTTACATCCCGCCCATCAGCATAACAAGGCTCCCAGTTCTCCATGGCCTGTCCTGCCTTTCTGGATTTTACACTTTTTTCAGATGGCCCTTTTGACTGGGGGGAAGTGAGACTTCATTGTAGTGCAGATTTCCTTTGCAAGCTTGTTTGGTTGACCAAAAAGGGCGTATGCGTTTTTTCCTGAATATATTCAGGAAAAAACGCATACGCCCTTTTTGGCCAAGTGCATCATTGTGGACGTTCTGCCTCTTTTCCTATGCTTTCAATGCCATTCCAGTCTACCTCCTGAAATCGGTTTCCTGCAATTCTGCCCCGCTTTCAAATCCTCTTGGCAGCCTTACTTCAGTATATTTTTGGACGATAGCTGTCATTTATAACTCTGCAGGTTTGTGAATTACAGTGCCCCTGAGCTCCTTTCTTCAACTCGCTTTCTTTTGAGCTGGCCGCAACACCGCAGGATGGCTTCAGCCCCTAATCTGGTTACGGAACGGCACGCTGAGCCTTTGGTTATTTCCTCTTCCTGGTGGGAAATGAGAGTTAAATTTGCCCGTCCAGACACCTCCAGCTAGTCTCTCATTGGTTCTCCCTATTCCTGTTCATCTTCCGCAGACATTGCAAACTGGGCCAAACAGGAGGTTAAAGGTGCTGACTCTCCAAGTGGGGAGAGTGTTAGTAAAGTGTCTGGAATGTTGCACCCGAGTACCAGGGGAGGAAAACTGAGACATATTTGAACACGTCTCCCGTTCACACGGTTGATCATACTCTGGGTTCCACATGCATGTTTTAGCTGAAGGAAGAATACCTTAAACCTGGAGAGTTGAGACCCGTGTAATGGGTACCATGCAATATGACTTCAAAGGGTCTTCATTTGCTCACCGAACCTCTCCAATCCTATCACTGCTGCGTTTATGCCCCTGAACACACGCTTGGTTCTCTTTTGGAGAAATAGCAATCCATAGGTTTTAAGATACTTACTAGTCAGGTACATTCTTAGGCGTTTAATATGGGGTGTTGAGTCCATTTCGTTGAGCAAGGAGTAGCTCTTGTCTATTCCATATTTGGCTTAAGGAACTTTATCTGTGCTCATTTCAATCTCTGGTTTTATGCAGCACCCCAACTCACCTTTCCCCTTAAGCAAGCATAAGTTGGTTTTCTAAATTTGAGACCCTGTTCTGTTTTGGAATTCAGTTCCTGTGTAGCCAAGTTTACATTCCGTGTATTAGTGATATCTTATGATGTTTCTTTTTCTGTGTGACTTATTTCAGTTAGAATCATCGTACCTGAATCCACTCATTATGCTGCTACGGTCCTGATGACATAGATTTCATTGCTGAGTGATATTGCTTTGTAAGTAAATACCACAACTTCTTTATCCATTTTTCACTTTCTGCGATGTTGAACTTGTACTGTAAACGAGGTTCTTGTAAACAGAGGCATCCCAAACTTTGGGGTGGCTGTGTCTTTTTTATTTTAATTTCCCTAAGCTATAGGACCATAAGTGGAAGTGCCCTAGGCTCTGTTGCTTTGTTTTTTAGATGTTTCAGGAAACACCATACACTTCTCCCGAGTGTCTGTTGGCAATTTACATCCCGCCCATCAGCATAACAAGGCTCCCAGTTCTCCATGGCCTGTCCTGCCTTTCTGGATTTTACACTTTTTTCAGATGGCCCTTTTGACCGGCGGGAAGTGAGACTTCATTGTAGTGCAGATTTCCTTTGCAAGCTTGCTTGGTTGGCCAAAAAGGGCGTATGCGTTTTTTCCTGAATATATTCAGGAAAAAACGCATACGCCCTTTTTGGCCAAGTGCATCATTGTGGACGTTCTGCCTCTTTTCCTATGCTTTCAATGCAATTCCAGTCTACCTCCTGAAATCGGTTTCCTGCAATTCTGCCCCGCTTTCAAGTCCTCCTGGCAGCCTTACTTCAGTATATTTTTGGACGATAGCTGTCATTTATAACTCTGCAGGTTTGTGAATTACAGTGCCCCTGAGCTCCTTTCTTCAACTCGCTTTCTTTTGAGCTGGCCGCAACATCGCAGGATGGCTTCAGGCCCTAATCTGGTTCTGGCACGGCACGCTGATCCTTTGGTTAATTCCTCTTCCTGGTGGGAAATGAGAGTTAAATTTGCCCGTCCAGACACCTCCAGCTAGTGTCTCATTGGTTCTCCCTATTCCTGTTCATCTTCCGCAGAAATTGCAAACTGGGCCAAACAGGAGGTTAAAGGCGCTGACTCTCCAACTGGGGAGAGTGTTAGTAAAGCGTCTGGAATGTTGCACCCGAGTACCAGGGGAGGAAAACTGAGACATATTTGAACACGTCTCCCGTTCACACGGTTGATCATACTCTGGGTTCCACATGCATGTTTTAGCTGAAGGAAGAATACCTTAAACCTGGAGAGTTGAGACCCGTGTAATGGGTACCATGCAATATGACTTCAAAGGGTCTTCATTTGCTCACCGAACCTCTCCAATCCTATCACTGCTGCGTTTATGCCCCTGTACACACGCTTGATTCTCTTTTGGAGACATAGCAATCCATAGGTTTTAAGATACTTACTAGTCAGGTACATTCTTAGGCGTTTAATATGGGGTGTTGAGTCCATTTCGTTGAGCAAGGAGTAGCTCTTGTCTATTCCATATTTGGCTTAAGGAACTTTATCTGTGCTCATTTCAGTCTCTGGTTTTATGCAGCACCCCAACTCACCTTTCCCCTTAAGCAAGCATAAGTTGGTTTTCTAAACTTGAGACCCTGTTCTGTTTTGGAATTCAGTTCCTGTGTAGCCAAGTTTACATTCCGTGTATTAGTGATATCTTATGATGTTTCTTTTTCTGTGTGACTTATTTCAGTTAGAATCATCGTTCCTGAATCCACTCATTATGCTGCTACGGGCCTGATGACATAGATTTCATTGCTGAGTGATATTGCTTTGTAAGTAAATACCACAACTTCTTTATCCATTTTTCACTTTCTGCGATGTTGAACTTGTACTGTAAACGAGGTTCTTGTAAACAGAGCCGTCCCAAACGTTGGGGTGGCTGTGTCTTTTTGATTTTAATTTCCCTAAGCTATAGGACCATAAGTGGAAGTGCCCTAGGCTCTGTTGCTTTGTTTTTTAGATGTTTCAGGAAACACCATACACTTCTCCCGAGTGTCTGTTGGCAATTTACATCCCGCCCATCAGCATAACAAGGCTCCCAGTTCTCCATGGCCTGTCCTGCCTTTCTGGATTTTACACTTTTTTCAGATGGCCCTTTTGACTGGGGGGAAGTGAGACTTCATTGTAGTGCAGATTTCCTTTGCAAGCTTGTTTGGTTGACCAAAAAGGGCGTATGCGTTTTTTCCTGAATATATTCAGGAAAAAACGCATACGCCCTTTTTGGCCAAGTGCATCATTGTGGACGTTCTGCCTCTTTTCCTATGCTTTCAATGCAATTCCAGTCTACCTCCTGAAATCGGTTTCCTGCAATTCTGCCCCGCTTTCAAATCCTCTTGGCAGCCTTACTTCAGTATATTTTTGGACGATAGCTGTCATTTATAACTCTGCAGGTTTGTGAATTACAGTGCCCCTGAGCTCCTTTCTTCAACTCGCTTTCTTTTGAGCTGGCCGCAACACCGCAGGATGGCTTCAGCCCCTAATCTGGTTCCGGAACGGCACGCTGAGCCTTTGGTTATTTCCTCTTCCTGGTGGGAAATGAGAGTTAAATTTGCCCGTCCAGACACCTCCAGCTAGTCTCTCATTGGTTCTCCCTATTCCTGTTCATCTTCCGCAGACATTGCAAACTGGGCCAAACAGGAGGTTAAAGGTGCTGACTCTCCAAGTGGGGAGAGTGTTAGTAAAGTGTCTGGAATGTTGCACCCAAGTACCATGGGAGGAAAACTGAGACATATTTGAACACGTCTCCCGTTCACACGGTTGATCATACTCTGGGTTCCACATGCATGTTTTAGCTGAAGGAAGAATACCTTAAACCTGGAGAGTTGAGACCCGTGTAATGGGTACCATGCAATATGACTTCAAAGGGTCTTCATTTGCTCACCGAACCTCTCCAATCCTATCACTGCTGCGTTTATGCCCCTGAACACACGCTTGGTTCTCTTTTGGAGACATAGCAATCCATAGGTTTTAAGATACTTACTAGTCAGGTACATTCTTAGGCGTTTAATATGGGGTGTTGAGTCCATTTCGTTGAGCAAGGAGTAGCTCTTGTCTATTCCATATTTGGCTTAAGGAACTTTATCTGTGCTCATTTCAATCTCTGGTTTTATGCAGCACCCCAACTCACCTTTCCCCTTAAGCAAGCATAAGTTGGTTTTCTAAACTTGAGACCCTGTTCTGTTTTGGAATTCAGTTCCTGTGTAGCCAAGTTTACATTCCGTGTGTTAGTGATATCTTATGATGTTTCTTTTTCTGTGTGACTTATTTCAGTTAAAATCATCGTACCTGAATCCACTCATTATGCTGCTACGGGCCTGATGACATAGATTTCATTGCTGAGTGATACTGCATTGTACGTAAGTACCACAAGTTCTTTATCCATTTTTCACTTTCTGCGATGTTGAACTTGTACTGTAAACGAGGTTCTTGTAAACAGAGGCATCCCAAACTTTGGGGTGGCTGTGTCTTTTTGATTTTAATTTCCCTAAGCTATAAGACCATAAGTGGAAGTGCCCTAGGCTCTGTTGCTTTGTTTTTTAGATGTTTTAGGAAACACCATACACTTCTCCCGAGTGTCTGTTGGCAATTTACATCCCGCCCATCAGCATAACAAGGCTCCCAGTTCTCCATGGCCTGTCCTGCCTTTCTGGATTTTACACTTTTTTCAGATGGCCCTTTTGACCGGGGGGAAGTGAGACTTCATTGTAGTGCAGATTTCCTTTGCAAGCTTGCTTGGTTGGCCAAAAAGGGCGTATGCGTTTTTTCCTGAATATATTCAGGAAAAAACGCATACGCCCTTTTTGGCCAAGTGCATCATTGTGGACGTTCTGCCTCTTTTCCTATGCTTTCAATGCAATTCCAGTCTACCTCCTGAAATCGGTTTCCTGCAATTCTGCCCCGCTTTCAAGTCCTCTTGGCAGCCTTACTTCAGTATATTTTTGGACGATAGCTGTCATTTATAACTCTGCAGGTTTGTGAATTACAGTGCCCCTGAGCTCCTTTCTTCAACTCGCTTTCTTTTGAGCTGTCCGCAACACCGCAGGATGGCTTCAGGCCCTAATCTGGTTCTGGCACGGCACGCTGAGCCTTTGGTTAATTCCTCTTCCTGGTGGGAAATGAGAGTTAAATTTGCCCGTCCAGACACCTCCAGCTAGTCTCTCATTGGTTCTCCCTATTCCTTTTCATCTTCCGCAGAAATTGCAAACTGGGCCAAACAGGAGCTTAAAGGCGCTGACTCTCCAACTGGGGAGAGTGTTAGTAAAGCGTCTGGAATGTTGCACCCGAGTACCAGGGGAGGAAAACTGAGACATATTTGAACACGTCTCCCGTTCACACGGTTGATCATACTCTGGGTTCCACATGCATGTTTTAGCTGAAGGAAGAATACCTTAAACCTGGAGAGTTGAGACCCGTGGAATGGGTACCATGCAATATGACTTCAAAGGGTCTTCATTTGCTCACCGAACCTCTCCAATCCTATCACTGCTGCGTTTATGCCCCTGTACACACACTTGATTCTCTTTTGGAGACATAGCAATCCATAGGTTTTAAGATACTTACTAGTCAGGTACATTCTTAGGCGTTTAATATGGGGTGTTTTGTCCATTTCGTTGAGCAAGGAGTAGCTCTTGTCTATTCCATATTTGGCTTAAGGAACTTTATCTGTGCTCATTTCAATCTCTGGTTTTATGCAGCACCCCAACTCACCTTTCCCCTTAAGCAAGCATAAGTTGGTTTTCTAAATTTGAGACCCTGTTCTGTTTTGGAATTCAGTTCCTGTGTAGCCAAGTTTACATTCCGTGTATTAGTGATATCTTATGATGTTTCTTTTTCTGTGTGACTTATTTCAGTTAGAATCATCGTAACTGAATCCACTCATTATGCTGCTACGGGCCTGATGACATAGATTTCATTGCTGAGTGATACTGCATTGTACGTAAGTACTATAAGTTCTTTATCCATTTTTCACTTTCTGTGATACTGAACTTGTACGGAAAACGAGATTCTTGTAAACAGAGGCGTCCCAAACTTTGGGGTGGCTGTGTCTTTTTGATTTTAATTTCCCTAAGCTATAGGACCATAAGTGGAAGTGCTCTAGGCTCTGTTGCTTTGTTTTCTAGATGTTTCAGGAAACACCATACACTTCTCCCGAGTGTCTGTTGGCAATTTACATACCGCCCATCAGGATAACAAGGCTCCCAGTTCTCCATGGCCTGTCCTGCCTTTCTGGATTTTACACTTTTTTCAGATGGCCCTTTTGACCGTGGGAAGTGAGACTTCATTGTAGTGCAGATTTCCTTTGCAAGCTTGCTTGGTTGGCCAAAAAGGGCGTATGCGTTTTTTCCTGAATATATTCAGGAAAAAACGCATACGCTCTTTTTGGCCAAGTGCATCATTGTGGACGTTCTGCCTCTTTTCCTATGCTTTCAGTGCAATTCCAGTCTACCTCCTGAAATCGGTTTCCTGCAATTCTGCCCCGCTTTCAAGTCCTCTTGGCAGCCTTACTTCAGTATATTTTTGGACGATAGCTGTCATTTATAACTCTGCAGGTTTGTGAATTACAGTGCCCCTGAGCTCCTTTCTTCAACTCGCTTTCTTTTGAGCTGGCCGCAACACCGCAGGATGGCTTCAGGCCCTAATCTGGTTCTGGCACGGCACGCTGAGCCTTTGGTTAATTCCTCTTCCTGGTGGGAAATGAGAGTTAAATTTGCCCGTCCAGACACCTCCAGCTAGTCTCTCATTGGTTCTCCCTATTCCTGTTCATCTTCCGCAGAAATTGCAAACTGGGCCAAACAGGAGGTTAAAGGCGCTGACTCTCCAACTGGGGAGAGTGTTAGTAAAGCGTCTGGAATGTTGCACCCGAGTACCAGGGGAGGAAAACTGAGACATATTTGAACACGTCTCCCGTTCACACGGTTGATCATACTCTGGGTTCCACATGCATGTTTTAGCTGAAGGAAGAATACCTTAAACCTGGAGAGTTGAGACCCGTGTAATGGGTACCATGCAATGTGACTTCAAAGGGTCTTCATTTGCTCACCGAACCTCTCCAATCCTATCACTGCTGCGTTTATGCCCCTGTACACACGCTTGATTCTCTTTTGGAGACATAGCAATCCATAGGTTTTAAGATACTTACTAGTCAGGTACATTCTTAGGCGTTTAATATGGGGTGTTGAGTCCATTTCGTTGAGCAAGGAGTAGCTCTTGTCTATTCCATATTTGGCTTAAGGAACTTTATCTGTGCTCATTTCAGTCTCTGGTTTTATGCAGCACCCCAACTCACCTTTCCCCTTAAGCAAGCATAAGTTGGTTTTCTAAACTTGAGACCCTGTTCTGTTTTGGAATTCAGTTCCTGTGTAGCCAAGTTTACATTCCGTGTATTAGTGATATCTTATGATGTTTCTTTTTCTGTGTGACTTATTTCAGTTAGAATCATCGTTCCTGAATCCACTCATTATGCTGCTACGGGCCTGATGACATAGATTTCATTGCTGAGTGATATTGCTTTGTAAGTAAATACCACAACTTCTTTATCCATTTTTCACTTTCTGCGATGTTGAACTTGTACTGTAAACGAGGTTCTTGTAAACAGAGCCGTCCCAAACGTTGGGGTGGCTGTGTCTTTTTGATTTTAATTTCCCTAAGCTATAGGACCATAAGTGGAAGTGCCCTAGGCTCTGTTGCTTTGTTTTTTAGATGTTTCAGGAAACACCATACACTTCTCCCGAGTGTCTGTTGGCAATTTACATCCCGCCCATCAGCATAACAAGGCTCCCAGTTCTCCATGGCCTGTCCTGCCTTTCTGGATTTTACACTTTTTTCAGATGGCCCTTTTGACTGGGGGGAAGTGAGACTTCATTGTAGTGCAGATTTCCTTTGCAAGCTTGTTTGGTTGACCAAAAAGGGCGTATGCGTTTTTTCCTGAATATATTCAGGAAAAAACGCATACGCCCTTTTTGGCCAAGTGCATCATTGTGGACGTTCTGCCTCTTTTCCTATGCTTTCAATGCAATTCCAGTCTACCTCCTGAAATCGGTTTCCTGCAATTCTGCCCCGCTTTCAAATCCTCTAGGCAGCCTTACTTCAGTATATTTTTGGACGATAGCTGTCATTTATAACTCTGCAGGTTTGTGAATTACAGTGCCCCTGAGCTCCTTTCTTCAACTCGCTTTCTTTTGAGCTGGCCGCAACACCGCAGGATGGCTTCAGCCCCTAATCTGGTTCCGGAACGGCACGCTGAGCCTTTGGTTATTTCCTCTTCCTGGTGGGAAATGAGAGTTAAATTTGCCCGTCCAGACACCTCCAGCTAGTCTCTCATTGGTTCTCCCTATTCCTGTTCATCTTCCGCAGACATTGCAAACTGGGCCAAACAGGAGGTTAAAGGTGCTGACTCTCCAAGTGGGGAGAGTGTTAGTAAAGTGTCTGGAATGTTGCACCCGAGTACCATGGGAGGAAAACTGAGACATATTTGAACACGTCTCCCGTTCACACGGTTGATCATACTCTGGGTTCCACATGCATGTTTTAGCTGAAGGAAGAATACCTTAAACCTGGAGAGTTGAGACCCGTGTAATGGGTACCATGCAATATGACTTCAAAGGGTCTTCATTTGCTCACCGAACCTCTCCAATCCTATCACTGCTGCGTTTATGCCCCTGAACACACGCTTGGTTCTCTTTTGGAGACATAGCAATCCATAGGTTTTAAGATACTTACTAGTCAGGTACATTCTTAGGCGTTTAATATGGGGTGTTGAGTCCATTTCGTTGAGCAAGGAGTAGCTCTTGTCTATTCCATATTTGGCTTAAGGAACTTTATCTGTGCTCATTTCAATCTCTGGTTTTATGCAGCACCCCAACTCACCTTTCCCCTTAAGCAAGCATAAGTTGGTTTTCTAAACTTGAGACCCTGTTCTGTTTTGGAATTCAGTTCCTGTGTAGCCAAGTTTACATTCCGTGTGTTAGTGATATCTTATGATGTTTCTTTTTCTGTGTGACTTATTTCAGTTAAAATCATCGTAACTGAATCCACTCATTATGCTGCTACGGGCCTGATGACATAGATTTCATTGCTGAGTGATACTGCATTGTACGTAAGTACCACAAGTTCTTTATCCATTTTTCACTTTCTGCGATGTTGAACTTGTACTGTAAACGAGGTTCTTGTAAACAGAGGCATCCCAAACTTTGGGGTGGCTGTGTCTTTTTGATTTTAATTTCCCTAAGCTATAAGACCATAAGTGGAAGTGCCCTAGGCTCTGTTGCTTTGTTTTTTAGATGTTTTAGGAAACACCATACACTTCTCCCGAGTGTCTGTTGGCAATTTACATCCCGCCCATCAGCATAACAAGGCTCCCAGTTCTCCATGGCCTGTCCTGCCTTTCTGGATTTTACACTTTTTTCAGATGGCCCTTTTGACCGGGGGGAAGTGAGACTTCATTGTAGTGCAGATTTCCTTTGCAAGCTTGCTTGGTTGGCCAAAAAGGGCGTATGCGTTTTTTCCTGAATATATTCAGGAAAAAACGCATACGCCCTTTTTGGCCAAGTGCATCATTGTGGACGTTCTGCCTCTTTTCCTATGCTTTCAATGCAATTCCAGTCTACCTCCTGAAATCGGTTTCCTGCAATTCTGCCCCGCTTTCAAGTCCTCTTGGCAGCCTTACTTCAGTATATTTTTGGACGATAGCTGTCATTTATAACTCTGCAGGTTTGTGAATTACAGTGCCCCTGAGCTCCTTTCTTCAACTCGCTTTCTTTTGAGCTGTCCGCAACACCGCAGGATGGCTTCAGGCCCTAATCTGGTTCTGGCACGGCACGCTGAGCCTTTGGTTAATTCCTCTTCCTGGTGGGAAATGAGAGTTAAATTTGCCCGTCCAGACACCTCCAGCTAGTCTCTCATTGGTTCTCCCTATTCCTTTTCATCTTCCGCAGAAATTGCAAACTGGGCCAAACAGGAGCTTAAAGGCGCTGACTCTCCAACTGGGGAGAGTGTTAGTAAAGCGTCTGGAATGTTGCACCCGAGTACCAGGGGAGGAAAACTGAGACATATTTGAACACGTCTCCCGTTCACACGGTTGATCATACTCTGGGTTCCACATGCATGTTTTAGCTGAAGGAAGAATACCTTAAACCTGGAGAGTTGAGACCCGTGGAATGGGTACCATGCAATATGACTTCAAAGGGTCTTCATTTGCTCACCGAACCTCTCCAATCCTATCACTGCTGCGTTTATGCCCCTGTACACACGCTTGATTCTCTTTTGGAGACATAGCAATCCATAGGTTTTAAGATACTTACTAGTCAGGTACATTCTTAGGCGTTTAATATGGGGTGTTGAGTCCATTTCGTTGAGCAAGGAGTAGCTCTTGTCTATTCCATATTTGGCTTAAGGAACTTTATCTGTGCTCATTTCAATCTCTGGTTTTATGCAGCACCCCAACTCACCTTTCCCCTTAAGCAAGCATAAGTTGGTTTTCTAAATTTGAGACCCTGTTCTGTTTTGGAATTCAGTTCCTGTGTAGCCAAGTTTACATTCCGTGTATTAGTGATATCTTATGATGTTTCTTTTTCTGTGTGACTTATTTCAGTTAGAATCATCGTAACTGAATCCACTCATTATGCTGCTACGGGCCTGATGACATAGATTTCATTGCTGAGTGATACTGCATTGTACGTAAGTACTATAAGTTCTTTATCCATTTTTCACTTTCTGTGATACTGAACTTGTACGGAAAACGAGATTCTTGTAAACAGAGGCGTCCCAAACTTTGGGGTGGCTGTGTCTTTTTGATTTTAATTTCCCTAAGCTATAGGACCATAAGTGGAAGTGCTCTAGGCTCTGTTGCTTTGTTTTCTAGATGTTTCAGGAAACACCATACACTTCTCCCGAGTGTCTGTTGGCAATTTACATACCGCCCATCAGGATAACAAGGCTCCCAGTTCTCCATGGCCTGTCCTGCCTTTCTGGATTTTACACTTTTTTCAGATGGCCCTTTTGACCGTGGGAAGTGAGACTTCATTGTAGTGCAGATTTCCTTTGCAAGCTTGCTTGGTTGGCCAAAAAGGGCGTATGCGTTTTTTCCTGAATATATTCAGGAAAAAACGCATACGCTCTTTTTGGCCAAGTGCATCATTGTGGACGTTCTGCCTCTTTTCCTATGCTTTCAATGCAATTCCAGTCTACCTCCTGAAATCGGTTTCCTGCAATTCTGCCCCGCTTTCAAGTCCTCTTGGCAGCCTTACTTCAGTATATTTTTGGACGATAGCTGTCATTTATAACTCTGCAGGTTTGTGAATTACAGTGCCCCTGAGCTCCTTTCTTCAACTCGCTTTCTTTTGAGCTGGCCGCAACACCGCAGGATGGCTTCAGGCCCTAATCTGGTTCTGGCACGGCACGCTGAGCCTTTGGTTAATTCCTCTTCCTGGTGGGAAATGAGAGTTAAATTTGCCCGTCCAGACACCTCCAGCTAGTCTCTCATTGGTTCTCCCTATTCCTGTTCATCTTCCGCAGAAATTGCAAACTGGGCCAAACAGGAGGTTAAAGGCGCTGACTCTCCAACTGGGGAGAGTGTTAGTAAAGCGTCTGGAATGTTGCACCCGAGTACCAGGGGAGGAAAACTGAGACATATTTGAACACGTCTCCCGTTCACACGGTTGATCATACTCTGGGTTCCACATGCATGTTTTAGCTGAAGGAAGAATACCTTAAACCTGGAGAGTTGAGACCCGTGTAATGGGTACCATGCAATATGACTTCAAAGGGTCTTCATTTGCTCACCGAACCTCTCCAATCCTATCACTGCTGCGTTTATGCCCCTGTACACACGCTTGGTTCTCTTTTGGAGACATAGCAATCCATAGGTTTTAAGATACTTACTAGTCAGGTACATTCTTAGGCGTTTAATATGGGGTGTTGAGTCCATTTCGTTGAGCAAGGAGTAGCTCTTGTCTATTCCATATTTGGCTTAAGGAATTTTATCTGTGCTCATTTCAATCTCTGGTTTTATGCAGCACCCCAACTCACCTTTCCCCTTAAGCAAGCATAAGTTGGTTTTCTAAACTTGAGACCCTGTTCTGTTTTGGAATTCAGTTCCTGTGTAGCCAAGTTTACATTCCGTGTATTAGTGATATCTTATGATGTTTCTTTTTCTGTGTGACTTATTTCAGTTAGAATCATCGTTCCTCAATCCACTCATTATGCTGCTACGGGCCTGATGACATAGATTTCATTGCTGAGTGATATTGCTTTGTAAGTAAATACCACAACTTCTTTATCCATTTTTCACTTTCTGCGATGTTGAACTTGTACTGTAAACGAGGTTCTTGTAAACAGAGGCGTCCCAAACGTTGGGGTGGCTGTGTCTTTTTGATTTTAATTTCCCTAAGCTATAGGACCATAAGTGGAAGTGCCCTAGGCTCTGTTGCTTTGTTTTTTAGATGTTTCAGGAAACACCATACACTTCTCCCGAGTGTCTGTTGGCAATTTACATCCCGCCCATCAGCATAACAAGGCTCCCAGTTCTCCATGGCCTGTCCTGCCTTTCTGGATTTTACACTTTTTTCAGATGGCCCTTTTGACTGGGGGGAAGTGAGACTTCATTGTAGTGCAGATTTCCTTTGCAAGCTTGTTTGGTTGACCAAAAAGGGCGTATGCGTTTTTTCCTGAATATATTCAGGAAAAAACGCATACGCCCTTTTTGGCCAAGTGCATCATTGTGGACGTTCTGCCTCTTTTCCTATGCTTTCAATGCAATTCCAGTCTACCTCCTGAAATCGGTTTCCTGCAATTCTGCCCCGCTTTCAAATCCTCTTGGCAGCCTTACTTCAGTATATTTTTGGACGATAGCTGTCATTTATAACTCTGCAGTTTTGTGAATTACAGTGCCCCTGAGCTCCTTTCTTCAACTCGCTTTCTTTTGAGCTGGCCGCAACACCGCAGGATGGCTTCAGCCCCTAATCTGGTTCCGGAACGGCACGCTGAGCCTTTGGTTATTTCCTCTTCCTGGTGGGAAATGAGAGTTAAATTTGCCCGTCCAGACACCTCCAGCTAGTCTCTCATTGGTTCTCCCTATTCCTGTTCATCTTCCGCAGACATTGCAAACTGGGCCAAACAGGAGGTTAAAGGTGCTGACTCTCCAAGTGGGGAGAGTGTTAGTAAAGTGTCTGGAATGTTGCACCCGAGTACCAGGGGAGGAAAACTGAGACATATTTGAACACGTCTCCCGTTCACACGGTTGATCATACTCTGGGTTCCACATGCATGTTTTAGCTGAAGGAAGAATACCTTAAACCTGGGTAGTTGAAACCTGTGGAATGGGTACCATGCAATATGACTTCAAAGGGTCTTCATTTGCTCACCGAACCTCTCCAATCCTATCACTGCTGCGTTTATGCCCCTGAACACACGCTTGGTTCTCTTTCGGAGACATAGCAATCCATAGGTTTTAAGATACTTACTAGTCAGGTACATTCTTAGGCATTTAATGTGCGGTGTTGAGTCCATTTCGTTGAGCAAGGAGTAGCTCTTGTCTATTCCATATTTGGCTTAAGGAACTTTATCTGTGCTCATTTCAATCTCTGGTTTTATGCAGCACCCCAACTCACCTTTCCCCTTAAGCAAGCATAAGTTGGTTTTCTAAATTTGAGACCCTGTTCTGTCTTGGAATTCAGTTCCTGTGTAGCCAAGGTTACATTCCGTGTATTAGTGATATCTTATGATGTTTCTTTTTCTGTGTGACTTATTTCAGTTAGAATCATCGTACCTGAATCCACTCATTATGCTGCTACGGGCCTGATGACATAGATTTCATTGCTGAGTGATACTGCATTGTACGTAAGTACCACAAGTTCTTTATCCATTTTTCTCTTTCTGTGATATTGAACTTGTACGGTAAACGAGGTTCTTGTAAACAGAGGCGTCCCAAACTTTGGGGTGGCTGTGTCTTTTTGATTTTAATTTCCCTAAGCTATAGGACCATAAGTGGAAGTGCCCTAGGCTCTGTTGCTTTGTTTTTTAGATGTTTCAGGAAACACCATACACTTCTCCCGAGTGTCTGTTGGCAATTTACATCCCACCCATCAGCATAACAAGGCTCCCAGTTCTCCATGGCCTGTCCTGCCTTTCTGGATTTTACACTTTTTTCAGATGGCCCTTTTGACCGGGGGGAAGTGAGACTTCATTGTAGTGCAGATTTCCTTTGCAAGCTTGCTTGGTTGGCCAAAAAGGGCGTATGCGTTTTTTCCTGAATATATTCAGGAAAAAACGCATACACCCTTTTTGGCCAAGTGCATCATTGTGGACGTTCTGCCTCTTTTCCTATGCTTTCAATGCAATTCCAGTCTACCTCCTGAAATCGGTTTCCTGCAATTCTGCCCCGCTTTCAAGTCCTCTTGGCAGCCTTACTTCAGTATATTTTTGGACGATAGCTGTCATTTATAACTCTGCAGGTTTGTGAATTACAGTGTCCCTGAGCTCCTTTCTTCAACTCGCTTTCTTGTGACCTGGCCGCAACACCGCAGGATGGCTTCAGGCCCTAATTTGGTTCCGGCACGGCACGCTCAGCCTTTGGTTATTTCCTCTTCCTGGTGGGAAATGAGAGTTAAATTTGCCCGTCCAGACACCTCCAGCTAGTCTCTCATTGGTTCTCGCTATTCCTGTTCATCTTCCGCAGAAATTGCAACCTGGGCCAAACAGGAGGTTAAAGGGACTGACTCTCCAAGTCGGGAGAGTGTTAGTAAAGCGTCTGGAATGTTGCACCCGAGTACCAGGGTACGAAAACTGAGACATATTTGAACACGTCTCCCGATCACATGGTTGATCATACTCTAGGTTCCACATGCATGTTTTAGCTGAAGGAAGAATACCTTAAACCTGGGTAGTTGGAACCTGTGGAATGGGTACCATGCAATATGACTTCAAAGGGTCTTCATTTGCTCACCGAACCTCTCCAATCCTATCACTGCTGCGTTTATGCCCCTGTACACATGCTTGATTCTCTTCCGGAGACAAAGCAATCCATAGGTTTTAAGATACTTACTAGTGAGGTACATTCTTAGGCGTTTAATATGCGGTGTTGAGTCCATTTCGTTGAGCAAGGAGTAGCTCTTGTCTATTCCATATTTGGCTTAAGGAACTTTATCTGTGCTCATTTCAATCTCTGGTTTTATGCAGCACCCCAACTCACCTTTCCCCTTAAGCAAGCATAAGTTGGTTTTCTAAATTTGAGACACTGTTCTGTTCTGTAATTCAGTTCCTGTGTAGCCAAGTTTACATTCCGTGTATTACTGATATCTTATGATGTTTCTTTTTCTGTGTGACTTATTTCAGTTAGAATCATCATACCTGAATCCACTCATTGTGCTGCTAAGGGCCTGATGACATAGATTTCATTGCTGAGTGATATTGCTTTGTAAGTAAATACCACAACTGCTTTATCCATTTTTCACTTTCTGCGATGTTGAACTTGTACTGTAAACGAGGTTCTTGTAAACAGAGCCGTTGCAAACTTTGGGGTGGCTGTGTCTTTTTGATTTTAATTTCCCTAAGCTATAGGACCATAAGTGGAAGTGCCCTAGGCTCTGTTGCTTTGTTTTTTAGATGTTTCAGGAAACACCATACACTTCTCCCGAGTGTCTGTTGGCAATTTACATCCCGCCCATCAGCATAACAAGGCTCCCAGTTCTCCATGGCCTGTCCTGACTTTCTGGATTTTACACTTTTTTCAGATGGCCCTTTTGACCGGGGGGAAGTGAGACTTCATTGTAGTGCAGATTTCCTTTGCAAGTTTGCTTGCTTGGCCAAAAAGTGCATATGCGTTTTTTCCTGAATATATTCAGGAAAAAATGCATACGCCCTTTTTGGCCAAGTGCATCATTGTGGACGTTCTGCCTCTTTTCCTATGCTTTCAATGCAATTCCAGTCTACCTCCTGAAATCGGTTTCCTGCAATTCTACCCCGCTTTCAAGTCCTCTTGGCAGCCTTACTTCAGTATATTTTTGGACGATAGCTGTCATTTATAACTCTGCAGGTTTGTGAATTACAGTGCCCCTGAGCTCCTTTCTTCAATTCGCTTTCTGTTGAGCTGGCTGCAACACCACAGGATGGCTTCAGGCCCTAATATGGTTCTGGCATGGCACGCTGAGCCTTTGGTTATTTCCTCTTCCTGGTGGGAAATGAGAGTTAAATTTGCCCGTCCAGACACCTCCAGCTAGTCTCTCATTGGTTCTCGCTATTCCTGTTCATCTTCCGCAGAAATTGCAAACTGGGCCAAACAGGAGGTTAAAGGCGCTGACTCTCCAAGTGGGGAGAGTGTTAGTAAAGCGTCTGGAATGTTGCACCCGAGTACCAGGGTACCAAAACTGAGACATATTTGAACACGTCTCCCGATCACATGGTTGATCATACTCTAGGTTCCACATGCATGTTTTAGCTGAAGGAAGAATACCTTAAAACTGGGTAGTTGAAACCCGTGGAATGGGTACCATGCAATATGACTTCAAAGGGTCTTCATTTGCTCACCGAACCTCTCCAATCCTATCACTGCTGCGTTTATGCCCCTGTACACATGCTTGATTCTCTTTCGGAGACATAGCAATCCGTAGGTTTTAAGATACTTACTAGTCAGGTACATTCTTAGGCGTTTAATATGCGGTGTTGAGTCCATTTCGTTGAGCAAGGAGTAGCTCTTGTCTATTCCATATTTGGCTTAAGGAACTTTATCTGTGCTCATTTGAATCTCTGGTTTTATGCAGCACCCCAACTCACCTTACCCCTTAAGCAAGCATAAGTTGGTTTTCTACATTTGAGACCCTGTTCTGTCTTGGAATTCAGTTCCTGTGTAGCCAAGTTTACATTCCGTGTATTACTGATATCTTATGATGTTTCTTTTTCTGTGTGACTTATTTCAGTTAGAATCATCATACCTGAATCCACTCATTGTGCTGCTAAGGGCTTGATGACATAGATTTCATTGCTGAGTGATATTGCTTTGTAAGTAAATACCACAACTTCTTTATCCATTTTTCACTTTCTGTGATATTGAACTTGTACGGTAAACGAGGTTCTTGTAAACAGAGGCGTCCCAAACTTTGGGGTGGCTGTGTCTTTTTGATTTTAATTTCCCTAAGCTATAGGACCATAAGTGGAAGTGCCCTAGGCTCTGTTGCTTTGTTTTTTAGATGTTTCAGGAAACACCATACACTTCTCCCGAGTGTCTGTTGGCAATTTACATCCCGCCCATCAGCATAACAAGGCTCCCAGTTCTCCATGGCCTGTCCTGCCTTTCTGGATTTTACACTTTTTTCAGATGGCCCTTTTGACCGGGGGGAAGTGAGACTTCATTGTAGTGCAGATTTCCTTTGCAAGTTTGCTTGCTTGGCCAAAAAGGGCATATGCGTTTTTTCCTGAATATATTCAGGAAAAAACGCATACGCCCTTTTTGGCCAAGTGCATCATTGTGGACGTTCTGCCTCTTTTCCTATGCTTTCAATGCAATTCCAGTCTACCTCCTGAAATCGGTTTCCTGCAATTCTGCCCCGCTTTCAAGTCCTCTTGGCAGCCTTACTTCAGTATATTTTTGGACGATATCTGTCATTTATAACTCTGCAGGTTTGTGAATTACAGTGCCCCTGAGCTCCTTTCTTCAATTCGCTTTCTGTTGAGCTGGCCGCAACACCACAGGATGGCTTCAGGCCCTAATGTGGTTCTGGCACGGCACGCTGAGCCTTTGATTATTTCCTCTTCCTGGTGGGAAATGAGAGTTAAATTTGCCCGTCCAGACACCTCCAGCTAGTCTCTCATTGGTTCTCACTATTCCTGTTCATCTTCCGCAGAAATTGCAAACTGGGCCAAACAGGAGGTTAAAGGCGCTGACTCTCCAAGTGGGGAGAGTGTTAGTAAAGTGTCTGGAATGTTGCACCCGAGTACCAGGGTACGAAAACTGAGACATATTTGAACACGTCTCCCGATCACATGGTTGATCATACTCTAGGTTCCACATGCATGTTTTAGCTGAAGGAAGAATACCTTAAACCTGGGTAGTTGAAACCCGTGGAATGGGTACCATGCAATATGACTTCAAAGGGTCTTCATTTGCTCACCGAACCTCTCCAATCCTATCACTGCTGCGTTTATACCCCTGTACACATGCTTGATTCTCTTTTGGACACATAGCAATCCATAGGTTTTAAGATACTTACTAGTCAGGTACATTCTTAGGCGTTTAATATGGGGTGTTGAGTCCATTTCGTTGAGCAAGGAGTAGCTCTTGTCTATTCCATATTTGGCTTCAGGAACTTTATCTGTGCTCATTTGAATCTCTGGTTTTATGCAGCACCCCAACTCACCTTACCTCTTAAGCAAGCATAAGTTGGTTTTCTACATTTGAGACCCTGTTCTGTCTTGGAATTCAGTTCCTGTGTAGCCAAGTTTACATTCCGTGTATTACTGATATCTTATGATGTTTCTTTTTCTGTGTGACTTATTTCAGTTAGAATCATCATACCTGAATCCACTCATTGTGCTGCTAAGGGCTTGATGACATAGATTTCATTGCTGAGTGATATTGCTTTGTAAGTAAATACCACAACTTCTTTATCCATTTTTCACTTTCTGTGATATTGAACTTGTACGGTAAACGAGGTTCTTGTAAACAGAGGCGTCCCAAACTTTGGGGTGGCTGTGTCTTTTTGATTTTAATTTCCCTAAGCTATAGGACCATAAGTGGAAGTGCCCTAGGCTCTGTTGCTTTGTTTTTTAGATGTTTCAGGAAACACCATACACTTCTCCCGAGTGTCTGTTGGCAATTTACATCCCGCCCATCAGCATAACAAGGCTCCCAGTTCTCCATGGCCTGTCCTGCCTTTCTGGATTTTACACTTTTTTCAGATGGCCCTTTTGACCGGGGGGAAGTGAGACTTCATTGTAGTGCAGATTTCCTTTGCAAGTTTGCTTGCTTGGCCAAAAAGGGCATATGCGTTTTTTCCTGAATATATTCAGGAAAAAACGCATACGCCCTTTTTGGCCAAGTGCATCATTGTGGACGTTCTGCCTCTTTTCCTATGCTTTCAATGCAATTCCAGTCTACCTCCTGAAATCGGTTTCCTGCAATTCTGCCCCGCTTTCAAGTCCTCTTGGCAGCCTTACTTCAGTATATTTTTGGACGATAGCTGTCATTTATAACTCTGCAGGTTTGTGAATTACAGTGCCCCTGAGCTCCTTTCTTCAATTCGCTTTCTGTTGAGCTGGCCGCAACACCACAGGATGGCTTCAGGCCCTAATGTGGTTCTGGCACGGCACGCTGAGCCTTTGATTATTTCCTCTTCCTGGTGGGAAATGAGAGTTAAATTTGCCCGTCCAGACACCTCCAGCTAGTCTCTCATTGGTTCTCACTATTCCTGTTCATCTTCCGCAGAAATTGCAAACTGGGCCAAACAGGAGGTTAAAGGCGCTGACTCTCCAAGTGGGGAGAGTGTTAGTAAAGTGTCTGGAATGTTGCACCCGAGTACCAGGGTACGAAAACTGAGACATATTTGAACACGTCTCCCGATCACATGGTTGATCATACTCTAGGTTCCACATGCATGTTTTAGCTGAAGGAAGAATACCTTAAACCTGGGTAGTTGAAACCCGTGGAATGGGTACCATGCAATATGACTTCAAAGGGTCTTCATTTGCTCACCGAACCTCTCCAATCCTATCACTGCTGCGTTTATACCCCTGTACACATGCTTGATTCTCTTTTGGACACATAGCAATCCATAGGTTTTAAGATACTTACTAGTCAGGTACATTCTTAGGCGTTTAATATGGGGTGTTGAGTCCATTTCGTTGAGCAAGGAGTAGCTCTTGTCTATTCCATATTTGGCTTCAGGAACTTTATCTGTGCTCATTTTAATCTCTGGTTTTATGCAGCACCCCAACTCACCTTTCCCCTTAAGCAAGCATAAGTTGGTTTTCTAAACTTGAGACCCTGTTCTGTTTTGGAATTCAGTTCCTGTGTAGCCAAGTTTACATTCCGTGTATTAGTGATATCTTACGATGTTTCTTTTTCTGTGTGACTTATTTCAGTTAGAATCATCGTACCTGAATCCACTCATTGTGCTGCTAAGGGCCTGATGACATAGATTTCATTGTTGAGTCATATTGCTTTGTAAGTAAATACCACAACTTCTTTATCCATTTTTCACTTTCTGCGATGTTGAACATGTACTGTAAACGAGGTTCTTGTAAACAGAGCCGTTCCAAACTTTGGGGTGGCTGTGTCTTTTTGATTTTAATTTCCCTAAGCTATAGGACCATAAGTGGAAGTGCCCTAGGCTCTGTTGCTTTGTTTTTTAGATGTTTCAGGAAACACCATACACTTCTCCCGAGTGTCTGTTGGCAATTTACATCCCGCCCATCTGCATAACAAGGCTCCCAGTTCTCCATGGCCTGTCCTGCCTTTCTGGATTTTACACTTTTTTCAGATGGCCCTTTTGACCGGGGGGAAGTGAGACTTCATTGTAGTGCAGATTTCCTTTGCAAGCTTGCTTGGTTGGCAAAAAAGGGAGTATGGGTTTTTTCCAGAATATATTCAGGAAAAAACGCATGCACCCTTTTTGGCCAAGTGCATCATTGTGGACGTTCTGCCTCTTTTCCTATGCTTTCAATGCAATTCCAGTCTACCTCCTGAAATCGGTTTCCTGCAATTCTGCCCCGCTCTCAAGTCCTCTTGGCAGCCTTACTTCAGTATATTTTTGGACGATAGCTGTCATTTATAACTCTGCAGGTTTGTGAATTACAGTGCCCCTGAGCTCCTTTCTTCAACTCGCTTTCTTTTGAGCTGGCCGCAACACCGCAGGATGGCTTCAGGCCCTAATGTGGTTCTGGCTTGGCACGCTGAGCCTTTGGTTATTTCCTCTTCCTGGTGGGAAATGAGAGTTAAATTTGCCCGTCCAGACACCTCCAGCTAGTCCCTCATTGGTTCTCGCTATTCCTGTTCATCTTCCACAGAAATTGCAAACTGCGCCAAACAGAAGGTTAAAGGCGCTGACTCTCCAATTGGGGAGAGTATTAGTAAAGCGTCTGGAATGTTGCACCCGAGTACCAGGGGAGGAAAACTGAGACATATTTGAACACGTCTCCCGTTCACACGGTTGATCATACTCTGGGTTCCACATGCATGTTTTAGCTGAAGGAAGAATACCTTAAACCTGGAGAGTTGAGACCCGTGTAATGGGTACCATGCAATATGACTTCAAAGGGTCTTCATTTGCTCACCGAACCTCTCCAATCCTATCACTGCTGCGTTTATGCCCCTGTAAACACGCTTGATTCTCTTTTGGAGACATAGCAATCCATAGGTTTTAAGATACTTACTAGTCAGGTACATTCTTAGGCGTTTAATATGGGGTGTTGAGTCCATTTCGTTGAGCAAGGAGTAGCTCTTGTCTATTCCATATTTGGCTTAAGGAACTTTATCTGTGCTCATTTCAATCTCTGGTTTTATGCAGCACCCCAACTCACCTTTCCCCTTAAGCAAGCATAAGTTGGTTTTCTACATTTGAGAACCTGTTCTCTCTTGGAATTCAGTTCCTGTGTAGCCAAGTTTACATTCCGTGTATTAGTGATAACTTATGATGTTTCTTTTTCTGTGTGACTTATTTCAGTTAGAATCATCATACCTAAATCCACTCATTGTGCTGCTAACGGCCTGATGACATAGATTTCATTGCTGAGTGATATTGCTTTGTAAGTAAATACCACAACTTCTTTATCCATTTTTCACTTTCTGCGATGTTGAACATGTACTGTAAACGAGGTTCTTGTAAACAGAGCCGTCCCAAACTTTGGGGTGGCTGTGTCTTTTTGATTTTAATTTCCCTAAGCTATAGGACCATAAGTGGAAGTGCCCTAGGCTCTGTTGCTTTGTTTTTTAGATGTTTCAGGAAACACCATACACTTCTCCGGAGTGTCTGTTGGCAATTTACATCCCGCCCATCAGCATAACAAGGCTCCCAGTTCTCCATGGCCTGTCCTGCCTTTCTGGATTTTACACTTTTTTCAGATGGCCCTTTTGACCGGGGGGAAGTAAGACTTCATTGTAGTGCAGATTTCCTTTGCAAGTTTGCTTGCTTGGCCAAAAAGGGCATATGCGTTTTTTCCTGAATATATTCAGGAAAAAACGCATACGCCCTTTTTGGCCAAGTGCATCATTGTGGACGTTCTGCCTCTTTTCCTATGCTTTCAATGCAATTCCAGTCTACCTCCTGAAATCGGTTTCCTGCAATTCTGCCCCGCTTTCAAGTCCTCTTGGCAGCCTTACTTCAGTATATTTTTGGACGATAGCTGTCATTTATAACTCTGCAGGTTTGTGAATTACAGTGCCCCTGAGCTCCTTTCTTCAATTCGCTTTCTGTTGAGCTGGCCGCAACACCACAGGATGGCTTCAGGCCCTAATGTGGTTCTGGCACGGCACGCTGAGCCTTTGATTATTTCCTCTTCCTGGTGGGAAATGAGAGTTAAATTTGCCCGTCCAGACACCTCCAGCTAGTCTCTCATTGGTTCTCACTATTCCTGTTCATCTTCCACAGAAATTGCAAACTGGGCCAAACAGGAGGTTAAAGGCGCTGACTCTCCAAATGGGGAGAGTGTTAGTAAAGTGTCTGGAATGTTGCACCCGAGTACCAGGGTACGAAAACTGAGACATATTTGAACACGTCTCCCGATCACATGGTTGATCATACTCTAGGTTCCACATGCATGTTTTAGCTGAAGGAAGAATACCTTAAACCTGGGTAGTTGAAACCCGTGGAATGGGTACCATGCAATATGACTTCAAAGGGTCTTCATTTGCTCACCGAACCTCTCCAATCCTATCACTGCTGCGTTTATACCCCTGTACACATGCTTGATTCTCTTTTGGACACATAGCAATCCATAGGTTTTAAGATACTTACTAGTCAGGTACATTCTTAGGCGTTTAATATGGGGTGTTGAGTCCATTTCGTTGAGCAAGGAGTAGCTCTTGTCTATTCCATATTTGGCTTAAGGAACTTTATCTGTGCTCATTTCAATCTCTGGTTTTATGCAGCACCCCAACTCACCTTTCCCCTTAAGCAAGCATAAGTTGGTTTTCTAAACTTGAGACCCTGTTCTGTTTTGGAATTCAGTTCCTGTGTAGCCAAGTTTACATTCCGTGTATTAGTGATATCTTATGATGTTTCTTTTTCTGTGTGACTTATTTCAGTTAGAATCATCGTACCTGAATCCACTCATTATGCTGCTACGGGCCTGATGACATAGATATCATTGCTGAGTGATACTGCATTTTACGTAAGTACCACAAGATCTTTATCCATTTTTCACTTTCTGTGATATTGAACTTGTACTGTAAACTAGATTCTTGTAAACAGAGGCGTCCCAAACTTTGGGGTGGCTGTGTCTTTTTGATTTTAATTTCCCTAAGCTATAGGACCATAAGTGGAAGTGCCCTAGGCTCTGTTGCTTTGTTTTTTAGATGTTTCAGGAAACACCATACACTTCTCCCAAGTGTCTGTTGGCAATTTACATCCCGCCCATTAGCATAACAAGGCTCCCAGTTCTCCATGGCCTGTCCTGCCTTTCTGGATTTTACACTTTTTTCAGATGGCCCTTTTGACCTGGCGGAAGTGAGACTTCATTGTAGTGCAGATTTCCTTTGCAAGTTTGCTTGGTTGGCCAAAAAGGGCGTATGCGTTTTTTCCTGAATATATTCAGGAAAAAACGCATACGCCCTTTTGGGCCAAGTGCATCATTGTGGACGTTCTGCCTCTTTTCCTATGCTTTCAATGCAATTCCAGTCTACCTCCTGAAATCGGTTTCCTGCAATTCTGCCCCGCTCTCAAGTCCTCTTGGCAGCCTTACTTCAGTATATTTTTGGACGATAGCTGTCATTTATAACTCTGCAGGTTTGTGAATTACAGTGCCCCTGAGCTCCTTTCTTCAACTCGCTTTCTTTTGAGCTGGCCGCAACACCGCAGGATGGCTTCAGGCCCTAATCTGGTTCCGGCACGGCACGCTGAGCCTTTGGTTAATTCCTCTTCCTGGTGGGAAATGAGAGTTAAATTTGCCCGTCCAGACACCTCCAGCTAGTCTCTCATTGGTTCTCGCTATTCCTGTTCATCTTCCGCAGAAATTGCAAACTGGGCCAAACAGGAGGTTAAAGGCGCTGACTCTCCAAGTGGGAGAGTGTTAGTAAAGCGTCTGGAATGTTGCACCCGAGTACCAGGGGAGGAAAACTGAGACATATTTGAACACGTCTCCCGTTCACACGGTTGATCATACTCTGGGTTCCACATGCATGTTTTAGCTGAAGGAAGAATACCTTAAACCTGGAGAGTTGAGACCCGTGTAATGGGTACCATGCAATATGACTTCAAAGGGTCTTCATTTGCTCACCGAACCTCTCCAATCCTATCACTGCTGCGTTTATGCCCCTGTACACACGCTTGATTCTCTTTTGGAGACATAGCAATCCATAGGTTTTAAGATACTTACTAGTCAGGTACATTCTTAGGCATTTAATATGGGGTGTTGAGTCCATTTCGTTGAGCAAGGAGTAGCTCTTGTCTATTCCATATTTGGCTTAAGGAACTTTATCTGTGCTCATTTCAATCTCTGGTTTTATGCAGTACCCCAACTCACCTTTCCCCTTAAGCAAGCATAAGTTGATTTTCTAAATTTGAGACCCTGTTCTGTTCTGTAATTCAGTTCCTGTGTAGCCAAGTTTACATTCCGTGTATTACTGATATCTTATGATGTTTCTTTTTCTGTGTGACTTATTTCAGTTAGAATCATCGTACCTGAATCCACTCATTGTGCTGCTAAGGGCCTGATTACATAGATTTCATTGTTGAGTCATATTGCTTTGTAAGTAAATACCACAACTTCTTTATCCATTTTTCACTTTCTGCGATGTTGAACATGTACTGTAAACGAGGTTCTTGTAAACAGAGCCGTTCCAAACTTTGGGGTGGCTGTGTCTTTTTGATTTTAATTTCCCTAAGCTATAGGACCATAAGTGGAAGTGCCCTAGGCTCTGTTGCTTTGTTTTTTAGATGTTTCAGGAAACACCATACACTTCTCCCGAGTGTCTGTTGGCAATTTACATCCCGCCCATCAGCATAACAAGGCTCCCAGTTCTCCATGGCCTGTCCTGCCTTTCTGGATTTTACACTTTTTTCAGATGGCCCTTTTGACCTGGGGGAGTGAGACTTCATTGTAGTGCAGATTTCCTTTGCAAGCTTGCTTGGTTGGCCAAAAAGGGCGTATGCGTTTTTTCCTGAATATATTTAGGAAAAAACGCATACGCCCTTTTTGGCCAAGTGCATCATTGTGGACGTTCTGCCTCTTTTCCTATGCTTTCAATGCAATTCCAGTCTACCTCCTGAAATCGGTTTCCTGCAATTCTGCCCCACTTTCAAGTCCTCTTGGCAGCCTTACTTCAGTATATTTTTGGACGATAGCTGTCATTTATAACTCTGCAGGTTTGTGAATTACAGTGCCCCTGAGCTCCTTTCTTCAACTCGCTTTCTTGTGAGCTGGCCGCAACACCGCAGGATGGCTTCAGGCCCTAATCTGGTTCCGGCATGGCACGCTGAGCCTTTGGTTAATTCCTCTTCCTGGTGGGAAATGAGAGTTAAATTTGCCCGTCCAGACACCTCCAGCTAGTCTCTCATTGGTTCTCGCTATTCCTGTTCATCTTCCGCAGAAATTGCAAACTGGGCCAAACAGGAGGTTAAAGGCGCTGACTCTCCAAGTGGGGAGAGTGTTAGTAAAGTGTCTGGAATGTTGCACCCGAGTACCAGGGGAGGAGAACTGAGACATATTTGAACACGTCTCCCGTTCACACGGTTGATCATACTCTGGGTTCCACATGCATGTTTTAGCTGAAGGAAGAATACCTTAAACCTGGGTAGTTGAAACCCGTGGAATGGGTACCATGCAATATGACTTCAAAGGGTCTTCATTTGCTCACCGAACCTCTCCAATCCTATCACTGCTGCGTTTATGCCCCTGAACACACGCTTGGTTCTCTTTTGGAGACATAGCAATCCATAGGTTTTAAGATACTTACTAGTCAGGTACATTCTTAGGCGTTTAATATGGGGTGTTGAGTCCATTTCGTTGAGCAAGGAGTAGCTCTTGTCTATTCCATATTTGGCTTAAGGAACTTTATCTGTGCTCATTTCAATCTCTGGTTTTATGCAGCACCCCAACTCACCTTTCCCCTTAAGCAAGCATAAGTTGGTTTTCTAAACTTGAGACCCTGTTCTGTTTTGGAATTCAGTTCCTGTGTAGCCAAGTTTACATTCCGTGTATTAGTGATATCTTATGATGTTTCTTTTTCTGTGTGACTTATTTCAGTTAGAATCATCGTACTTGAATCCACTCATTATGCTGCTACGGGCCTGATGACATAGATTTCATTGCTGAGTGATACTGCATTGTACGTAAGTACCACAAGTTCTTTATCCATTTTTCACTTTCTGTGATATTGAACTTGTACGGTAAACAAGGTTCTTGTAAACAGAGCCGTCCCAAACTTTGGGGTGGCTGTGTCTTTTTGATTTTAATTTCCCTAAGCTATAGGACCATAAGTGGAAGTGCCCTAGGCTCTGTTGCTTTGTTTTTTAGATGTTTCAGGAAACACCATACACTTCTCCCGAGTGTCTGTTGGCAATTTACATCCCGCCCATCAGCATAACAAGGCTCCCAGTTCTCCATGGCCTGTCCTGCCTTTCTGGATTTTACACTTTTTTCAGATGGCCCTTTTGACCGGGGGGAAGTGAGACTTCATTGTAGTGCAGATTTCCTTTGCAAGCTTGCTTGGTAGGCCTAAAAGGGCGTATGCGTTTTTTCCTGAATATATTTATGAAAAAACTCATACGCCCTTTTTGGCCAAGTGCATCATTGTGGACGATCTGCCTCTTTTCCTATGCTTTCAATGCAATTCCAGTCTACCTCCTGAAGTCGGTTTCCTGCAATTCTGCCCCGCTTTCAAATCCTCTTGGCAGCCTTACTTCAGTATATTTTTGGACGATAGCTGTCATTTATAACTCTTCAGGTTTGTGAATTACAGTGCCCCTGAGCTCCTTTCTTCAACTCGCTTTCTTTTGAGCTGGCCACAACACCGCAGGGTGGCTTCAGGCCCTAATCTGGTTCCGGCACGGCACGCTGAGCCTTTGGTTATTTCCTCTTCCTGGTGGGAAATGAGAGTTAAATTTGCCCGTCCAGACACCTCCAGCTAGTCTCTCATTGGTTCTCCCTATTCCTGTTCATCTTCCGCAGAAATTGCAAACTGGGCCAAACAGGAGGTTAAAGGCGCTGACTCTCCAAGTGGGGAGAGTGTTAGTAAAGCGTCTGGAATGTTGCACCCGAGTACAAGGGGAGGAAAACTGAGACATATTTGAACACGTCTCCCGTTCACACGGTTGATCATACTCTGGGTTCCACATGCATGTTTTAGCTGAAGGAAGAATACCTTAAACCTGGAGAGTTGAGACCCGTGTAATGGGTACCATGCAATATGACTTCAAAGGGTCTTCATTTGCTCGCCGAACCTCTCCAATCCTATCACTGCTGCGTTTATGCCCCTGTACACACGCTTGATTCTCTTTTGGAGACATAGTAATCCATAGGTTTTAAGATACTTACTAGTCAGGTACATTCTTAGGCGTTTAATATGGGGTGTTGAGTCCATTTCGTTGAGCAAGGACTAGCTCTTGTCTATTCCATATTTGGCTTAAGGAACTTTATCTGTGCTCATTTCAATCTCTGGTTTTATGCAGCACCCCAACTCACCTTTCCCCTTAAGCAAGCATAAGTTGGTTTTCTAAACTTGAGATCCTGTTCTGTTTTGGAATTCAGTTCCTGTGTAGCCAAGTTTACATTCCGTGTGTTAGTGATATCTTATGATGTTTCTTTTTCTGTGTGACTTATTTCAGTTAGAATCATCGTACCTGAATCCACTCATTATGCTGCTACGGGCCTGATGACATAGATTTCATTGCTGAGTGATACTGCATTGTACGTAAGTACCACAAGTTCTTTATCCATTTTTCACTTTCTGTGATATTGAACTTGTACTGTAAACTAGATTCTTGTAAACAGAGGCGTCCCAAACTTTGGGGTGGCTGTGTCTTTTTGATTTTAATTTCCCTAAGCTATAGGACCATAAGTGGAAGTGCCCTAGGCTCTGTTGCTTTGTTTTTTAGATGTTTCAGGAAACACCATACACTTCTCCCAAGTGTCTGTTGGCAATTTACATCCCGCCCATTAGCATAACAAGGCTCCCAGTTCTCCATGGCCTGTCCTGCCTTTCTGGATTTTACACTTTTTTCAGATGGCCCTTTTGACCTGGCGGAAGTGAGACTTCATTGTAGTGCAGATTTCCTTTGCAAGTTTGCTTGGTTGGCCAAAAAGGGCGTATGCGTTTTTTCCTGAATATATTCAGGAAAAAACGCATACGCCCTTTTGGGCCAAGTGCATCATTGTGGACGTTCTGCCTCTTTTCCTATGCTTTCAATGCAATTCCAGTCTACCTCCTGAAATCGGTTTCCTGCAATTCTGCCCCGCTCTCAAGTCCTCTTGGCAGCCTTACTTCAGTATATTTTTGGACGATAGCTGTCATTTATAACTCTGCAGGTTTGTGAATTACAGTGCCCCTGAGCTCCTTTCTTCAACTCGCTTTCTTTTGAGCTGGCCGCAACACCGCAGGATGGCTTCAGGCCCTAATCTGGTTCCGGCACGGCACGCTGAGCCTTTGGTTAATTCCTCTTCCTGGTGGGAAATGAGAGTTAAATTTGCCCGTCCAGACACCTCCAGCTAGTCTCTCATTGGTTCTCCCTATTCCTGTTCATTTTCCGCAGAAATTGCAAACTGGGCCAAACAGGAGGTTAAAGGCGCTGACTCTCCAAGTGGGAGAGTGTTAGTAAAGCGTCTGGAATGTTGCACCCGAGTACCAGGGGAGGAAAACTGAGACATATTTGAACACGTCTCCCGTTCACATGGTTGATCATACTCTGGGTTCCACATGCATGTTTTAGCTGAAGGAAGAATACCTTAAACCTGGAGAGTTGAGACCCGTGTAATGGGTACCATGCAATATGACTTCAAAGGGTCTTCATTTGCTCACCGAACCTCTCCAATCCTATCACTGCTGCGTTTATGCCCCTGTACACACGCTTGATTCTCTTTTGGAGACATAGCAATCCATAGGTTTTAAGATACTTACTAGTCAGGTACATTCTTAGGCATTTAATATGGGGTGTTGAGTCCATTTCGTTGAGCAAGGAGTAGCTCTTGTCTATTCCATATTTGGCTTAAGGAACTTTATCTGTGCTCATTTCAATCTCTGGTTTTATGCAGTACCCCAACTCACCTTTCCCCTTAAGCAAGCATAAGTTGATTTTCTAAATTTGAGACCCTGTTCTGTTCTGTAATTCAGTTCCTGTGTAGCCAAGTTTACATTCCGTGTATTACTGATATCTTATGATGTTTCTTTTTCTGTGTGACTTATTTCAGTTAGAATCATCGTACCTGAATCCACTCATTGTGCTGCTAAGGGCCTGATTACATAGATTTCATTGTTGAGTCATATTGCTTTGTAAGTAAATACCACAACTTCTTTATCCATTTTTCACTTTCTGCGATGTTGAACATGTACTGTAAACGAGGTTCTTGTAAACAGAGCCGTTCCAAACTTTGGGGTGGCTGTGTCTTTTTGATTTTAATTTCCCTAAGCTATAGGACCATAAGTGGAAGTGCCCTAGGCTCTGTTGCTTTGTTTTTTAGATGTTTCAGGAAACACCATACACTTCTCCCGAGTGTCTGTTGGCAATTTACATCCCGCCCATCAGCATAACAAGGCTCCCAGTTCTCCATGGCCTGTCCTGCCTTTCTGGATTTTACACTTTTTTCAGATTGCCCTTTTGACCTGGGGGAGTGAGACTTCATTGTAGTGCAGATTTCCTTTGCAAGCTTGCTTGGTTGGCCAAAAAGGGCGTATGCGTTTTTTCCTGAATATATTTAGGAAAAAACGCATACGCCCTTTTTGGCCAAGTGCATCATTGTGGACGTTCTGCCTCTTTTCCTATGCTTTCAATGCAATTCCAGTCTACCTCCTGAAATCGGTTTCCTGCAATTCTGCCCCACTTTCAAGTCCTCTTGGCAGCCTTACTTCAGTATATTTTTGGACGATAGCTGTCATTTATAACTCTGCAGGTTTGTGAATTACAGTGCCCCTGAGCTCCTTTCTTCAACTCGCTTTCTTGTGAGCTGGCCGCAACACCGCAGGATGGCTTCAGGCCCTAATCTGGTTCCGGCATGGCACACTGAGCCTTTGGTTAATTCCTCTTCCTGGTGGGAAATGAGAGTTAAATTTGCCCGTCCAGACACCTCCAGCTAGTCTCTCATTGGTTCTCGCTATTCCTGTTCATCTTCCGCAGAAATTGCAAACTGGGCCAAACAGGAGGTTAAAGGCGCTGACTCTCCAAGTGGGGAGAGTGTTAGTAAAGTGTCTGGAATGTTGCACCCGAGTACCAGGGGAGGAGAACTGAGACATATTTGAACACGTCTCCCGTTCACACGGTTGATCATACTCTGGGTTCCACATGCATGTTTTAGCTGAAGGAAGAATACCTTAAACCTGGGTAGTTGAAACCCGTGGAATGGGTACCATGCAATATGACTTCAAAGGGTCTTCATTTGCTCACCGAACCTCTCCAATCCTATCACTGCTGCGTTTATGCCCCTGAACACACGCTTGGTTCTCTTTTGGAGACATAGCAATCCATAGGTTTTAAGATACTTACTAGTCAGGTACATTCTTAGGCGTTTAATATGGGGTGTTGAGTTCATTTCGTTGAGCAAGGAGTAGCTCTTGTCTATTCCATATTTGGCTTAAGGAACTTTATCTGTGCTCATTTCAATCTCTGGTTTTATGCAGCACCCCAACTCACCTTTCCCCTTAAGCAAGCATAAGTTGGTTTTCTAAACTTGAGACCCTGTTCTGTTTTGGAATTCAGTTCCTGTGTAGCCAAGTTTACATTCCGTGTATTAGTGATATCTTATGATGTTTCTTTTTCTGTGTGACTTATTTCAGTTAGAATCATCGTACTTGAATCCACTCATTATGCTGCTACGGGCCTGATGACATAGATTTCATTGCTGAGTGATACTGCATTGTACGTAAGTACCACAAGTTCTTTATCCATTTTTCACTTTCTGTGATATTGAACTTGTACGGTAAACGAGGTTCTTGTAAACAGAGCCGTCCCAAACTTTGGGGTGGCTGTGTCTTTTTGATTTTAATTTCCCTAAGCTATAGGACCATAAGTGGAAGTGCCCTAGGCTCTGTTGCTTTGTTTTTTAGATGTTTCAGGAAACACCATACACTTCTCCCGAGTGTCTGTTGGCAATTTACATCCCGCCCATCAGCATAACAAGGCTCCCAGTTCTCCATGGCCTGTCCTGCCTTTCTGGATTTTACACTTTTTTCAGATGGCCCTTTTGACCGGGGGGAAGTGAGACTTCATTGTAGTGCAGATTTCCTTTGCAAGCTTGCTTGGTAGGCCTAAAAGGGCGTATGCGTTTTTTCCTGAATATATTTATGAAAAAACTCATACGCCCTTTTTGGCCAAGTGCATTATTGTGGACGATCTGCCTCTTTTCCTATGCTTTCAATGCAATTCCAGTCTACCTCCTGAAGTCGGTTTCCTGCAATTCTGCCCCGCTTTCAAATCCTCTTGGCAGCCTTACTTCAGTATATTTTTGGACGATAGCTGTCATTTATAACTCTGCAGGTTTGTGAATTACAGTGCTCCTGAGCTCCTTTCTTCAACTCGCTTTCTTTTGAGCTGGCCGCAACACCGCAGGGTGGCTTCAGGCCCTAATCTGGTTCCGGCACGGCACGCTGAGCCTTTGGTTATTTCCTCTTCCTGGTGGGAAATGAGAGTTAAATTTGCCCGTCCAGACACCTCCAGCTAGTCTCTCATTGGTTCTCCCTATTCCTGTTCATCTTCCGCAGAAATTGCAAACTGGGCCAAACAGGAGGTTAAAGGCGCTGACTCTCCAAGTGGGGAGAGTGTTAGTAAAGCGTCTGGAATGTTGCACCCGAGTACAAGGGGAGGAAAACTGAGACATATTTGAACACGTCTCCCGTTCACACGGTTGATCATACTCTGGGTTCCACATGCATGTTTTAGCTGAAGGAAGAATACCTTAAACCTGGAGAGTTGAGACCCGTGTAATGGGTACCATGCAATATGACTTCAAAGGGTCTTCATTTGCTCACCGAACCTCTCCAATCCTATCACTGCTGCGTTTATGCCCCTGTACACACGCTTGATTCTCTTTTGGAGACATAGTAATCCATAGGTTTTAAGATACTTACTAGTCAGGTACATTCTTAGGCGTTTAATATGGGGTGTTGAGTCCATTTCGTTGAGCAAGGAGTAGCTCTTGTCTATTCCATATTTGGCTTAAAGAACTTTATCTTTGCTCATTTCAATCTCTGTTTTTATGCAGCACCCCAACTCACCTTTCCCCTTAAGCAAGCATAAGTTGGTTTTCTAAACTTGAGACCCTGTTCTGTTTTGGAATTCAGTTCCTGTGTAGCCAAGTTTACATTCCGTGTATTACTGATATCTTATGATGTTTCTTTTTCTGTGTGACTTATTTCAGTTAGAATCATCGTACTTGAATCCACTCATTATGCTGCTACGGGCCTGATGACATAGATTTCATTGCTGAGTGATACTGCATTGTACGTAAGTACCACAAGTTCTTTATCCATTTTTCACTTTCTGTGATATTGAACTTGTACGGTAAACGAGGTTCTTGTAAACAGAGGCGTCCCAAACTTTGAGGTGGCTGTGTCTTTTTGATTTTCATTTCCCTAAGCTATAGGACCATAAGTGGAAGTGCCCTAGGCTCTGTTGCTTTGTTTTTTAGATGTTTCAGGAAACACCATACACTTCTCCCGAGTGTCTGTTGGCAATTTACATCCCGCCCATCAGCATAACAAGGCTCCCAGTTCTCCATGGCCTGTCCTGCCTTTCTGGATTTTACACTTTTTTCAGATGGCCCTTTTGACCGGGGGGAAGTGAGACTTCATTGTAGTGCAGATTTCCATTGCAAGCTTGTTTGGTTGACCAAAAAGGGCGTATGCGTTTTTTCCTGAATATATTTAGGAAAAAACTCATACGCC